>NW_026783041.1:0-138368 GCF_031769215.1 Ylistrum balloti
CAACAAAGCGTTTAAATAGTTATCCCAGTCCTTTGGTCGCTCAGAGCTTATCGTTCTTAACATCTGTTTAAGGGTCCAATTATAACGCTCAACACGTCCATTACACATGGGATGGAAGGGAGTTGTTGTATGTTGTAGACTGACGTACAGAGAATAACCTATTTACTTCACGCACCACTGATCACGTGAACTGGCTCCTCTGATCTGTCAGAAACTGTAGCAACTCCTACACAACTGTAAACATAAACCAGCGCCTTCGCTACTCTTTCCATTTCTCTATTCCTTTCAGGCTACCGCTTCTGGATAACGTATGGCATAGTTAGCAATTGTGAGTATGAATATATTTCCTCGATTGGTAGAAGATTGTAAAGGTCCGACTATATCGATGAAACAGCTAGTCGTATAACCTTCTGACGGTACTTAATGGGAACAATTAACTGTTAGAAAACCAGTCCCTGCTGTGAAGATGGGCTCTTATACTCTCTATAGACAAGACCATGTCGTGTGAAGAAGTGCGATTTCCCACCATCACGTCTTTCCTTAACATCAACTGTTATAGCCATCTCACGAATCTTAGCCAATGTCTCATCTGATTTCTGGGCCTCTTTGGAATCATTTGGATCGATATCTCGAAACATCTTTGGAACTTTCAGTGTGGTCTCTGTGACCTTTCCTCCAGCTTCTTCTGTGCCCTCGTCTGCACAGCGCTAACTCATGGTTCCATTCTGTATTCGGATCTCCTTGAAATCTAACACCACCAATATTTCTGAATATGAGTTCATGAATAGGAGTGTCCATACACCAAGCTAAAACAGGTCCTTGATAGTACGGCGTATCAACGACAATTTTCGCTGTAATTTATATTCAACTAACTTCCATCAACTAAAGAGCGTGTTCTAGCATCTCCTGTGAGAGTATCCGTATCAACCAGACTTCTTCTAATGACACTGTAACAACATGTTTACCAACAATTCCTCTTACAACACGCATGTCACAATCCAGTACAGGCGCGCTGAAGGAACTACTTAACTGATCTGAGGCCTGCTCATCAGAGTCGTCCTCACTTGAGCTTACAGCTCCATATGAAGGTCGGGAACTCGATCTCCTACCAAATTAATAGCCCTTGTGGTTTTCTTCAACCTGTGTCTGTGTCATCTCTTGTCCATTAGTCTCTGTGTCTAACCCAACACGGGATTGCTTCTTCTTGGTGTTGGCTGGGCAGTTGCAGGAAAGATGATCAGACCTCTTACAAATGTAACCTGACTTCTCTCCTTGGTTACTGCTGCTACCAATACTGATCTTACGTTTTGGCGCCTCCTTTTTACTGACCGACTTAGTGGAATCCAGTTGCGATTGATTACCTTGATTATGCTTATGTTCAGAATATTACGCTTTGACAAGACCCGATGGGTTACCTCTAGCGTCCTTCAAACTGTCGTATGACTTCTCTGTCCCTGTAAGTTCCAATTATCCGACAAAATAAATAACCTCTCTAGCAGAGAAATGAGAAAAAGTTCCACCCGTGTCAAGTTTACCCGATCGAAATCGTTACCGGACCCCTACCTCTGTAATCTCGAACCATTTCAACAAAGCCTTCTTCATAATCGTGGACACAAATATTCGTTGGTTGGGATTGTCCTTCCGAAAATTAATAACTTATGACTTTTGAACGATATGGTAACATCCTCCCGCCATGCAGAAGTGACTGCTCCATCGCAGCATACAAAAGACATCTAAAGCATCACGCTTGAGAAGAGCGTTGAGGTCTGTTGCCCACTGACTCTCTCTATACTAGTATTGCGCCATAGCGTAACGCCCAAAGCACTGCAAATAACTATCAATATCATCCTTCCCTTCCCCGTAAGGTGACAGTTTAGGGCCTTTCAAAAAACTGTTTGACAACCTCTGGTCCTGGTTTCCGGTGGGGGTATTCCTTGTTTGCTCTGATATTTCAGAAGCTCCATCTTCATTCCATGCTTCCCCAATGTCGCTCCTCAAGCTCCTTCTCCAGAGTCAACTGTACAGTCATTTCCTCTTTCTTCTCTTTCATCATGATCAACCGGTGTTTTCTCTCAGCTTCTGCTCTTTTTCATTTCTCTTTCACTAGCCTGTTCAGTAAGAATGAATTCTCGAAGTTCTGAACCCTGAAGTTCAAGAGCACCTTCTGCTTTAATCAGTTCTTAAAGTGACGACATTATCCAAATTGGTACAATGATTACAACAGCTAAACACAACATATGTAAAAATTTGTCGTACAACAAACGAAACATATCATACAATGCTACTGACGCTCACCTGGGATAAACCAGGAAAATACAGGCTGTTTCACAAGTACGCCGACGAAATGTTGCTACCTTAAGAAAACCAAACAGGAAAGAAGGAATCTGTTGGGTTTAATGTGGAACAGTACTTACTTATCAAATGTAAAATCGTCAATTCTTATCAACTATGCAAATTGTTTAGGAGATATCAGGAGATGGACATTTTGTGTAGTAAATAAACATCAGGAGATGAACATCTCTTGTTGTTGAGCAGACATCAGGAGATGGACATTTTGTGTAGTCTAGTAGACATCAGGAGATGGACATTTTCTGTTGTTTAGTAGACATCAGGAGTTGGACATTTTTCTGCTTTTAGTAGACATCAGGAGATGGACATTTTGTGTTGTTTAGTATACATGAGAAGATGAATTTTGTGTTGTGCAGAAGAAATCAGGAGAGTTACATTTTGTGTTGTTCATTTGACCTTAGGAGATTGGCATTTTGTTTTGTTTAGTAGACATCATGAGATGGACATTTTGTGTTGTTTAGAATACATGAGGTGGTTGACATTTTATGTTGTCTAGTAGACATCAGGAGTTAGACATATTGTGTTTTAGTCAACATCAGGAATTAGACATATTGTGGTTTAGTAGACATCAGGAGATGTATATTTTGTGTGTTGTTAGGAGACATCAGGCGATGAACATTTTGTGCTGCTCAGTAGACATAAGGAGGTGGACGTTTTATGTTGTCTTGTAGACATCAGGAGATGGACATTTTGTTTAGTTTAGTTGACATCAAAAAATGTTTATATTCTGTTGTTAAATAGACATCAAGATATGTACATATTGTGTAGTTAAGTAGACATCAGGAGATGTACATTTTGTGTTGGTTGTAGACATCAGGCGGTGAACATATTGTGTTGCTCAGTAGACATCAGGAGATGGAATTTTGTGTTGTCTAGTAGACATCAAGACATGTACATTTGTGTTGTTCAGAAGAAATCAGGAGATGGACATTTTGTGTTGTTCAGTATACATCAGGAGTTGGACATATTATGTTTTAGCAGACACCAGAAGATGTATATTTTGTGTGTTGCTAGGAGACATCAGGCGATGAACATTTTGTGTTGCTCAGTAGATATAAGGAGGTGGACATTTTATGTTCTCTTGTAGATGACAGGAGATAGACATTTTTGTTGTTTAGTAGACATCAGGAGATTTAGATTTTTGTTGTATAGAAGCCATCAGGATATGGACCGTTTTCTGTTTCATTTTGTGTGTTGTAGAACATCAGGAGATAGACATTTTGTGGTGTTCAGTATACATCAGGAGTTGGACATATTGTGTTTTAGTAGATATCAGGAGATGTACATTTTGTGTGTGATGTAGACATCAGGTGATGAACATTTTGTGTTGTTTAGTAGACATCAGGAAATTTTGTGTTGTTTAGTAGATATCAGGAGATGTACATTTGTGTTGTTCAGTAGACATAAGGAGGTGGACATTTTATGGACCTTGTAGACCCTGATGATGCCATTTTGTGTAGTTTTGTTACAGGATCTGTTGTTACCCTGAGGATGGATTGTGAGTTCCTTACAGGATCTACATTTTGTGTTACTATAATGATGACAATTTGTGTTCCCTTAACAGGCATTTTGTGTTTGTTAGATATGAGGAGATGGATTGTGTGTTCCCTAGACATCAGCAGATGGAACCTTGTTACCCTGAGAGATGTACATTTAATGTTCCCTTACAGACCAGTTGTGGACAATTTGTGATGATGACTAAGTTGCTCCCAGGACCTTGTTACCTTGAGGACATGGACATTTTGTGTTGTTTAGTAGACATCAGGACATGGACATTGTTAATTGATGATAAACATCAGGAGATGCACATTTTGTGTTGTTGTTACCTTGAGGTTGGACTGTCTCCCTAAGAGCATTAAGATGTATACCTTGTTACCCTGATGATGACATTTTGGTCCCCTCAGTAGACCTTGTTACCCTGATGATGACTTGTAGACATCAGGAGATGCACATTTTGTTTGTTGTAGGATGACTGGTTCCTTACAGTAGACATTGTTACCCTGATGATGACTGTTTCCTTACAGAACATTTTGTGTTGCTCAGTAGACATAAAGAGGTGGACATTTTATGTTGTCTGATAGACATCAGGAGGACATTTTGTGTTGTCTAGATGACATGAGATGGACATTTTATGGACATTGTTACCCTGAGATAGACATTTTTTATTGTTTAGTAGACATCAGGAGATTTGATTTACATATTGTTGTTTAGAAGCCATCAGGATATGGACCTTTTTCTGTTTTAGTAGACATCAGGACAAGGACATTTTGTGTTGTTTAGTAGACATCAGGATATGGACATTTTATGTTGTCTAGTAGACATCGGAAGATGGACATTTTGTGTTGTTTAGTATACATCAAGAGTTGGACATATTGTGTTTTAGTAGACATCATGAGATGTACATTTTGTGTTGTTTGTAGACATTAGGCGGTAAACATTTTGTGTTGTTACATAGGATATGTTCATTTTGTGTTGTTTAGTAGACATAAAAAATGTACATATTCTGTTGTTAAATAGACATCAAGAGATGTACATATTGTGTAGTTAAGTAGACAGCAGTTGATGTACATTTTGTGTTGTTTGTAGACATCAGACGGTGAACATTTTGTGTTGCACAGTAGACTTAAGGAGTAGGGCATGTTGTGTGGTTTAGAAGATATCAGGAAATGTACATATTCTGTTGTTAAATAGACATCAAGAGATTTGCATATTGTGTAGTTAAGTAGACATGAGAAGATGAATTTGTGTTGTTCAGAAGAAATCAGTTGATGTACATTTTGTTTTATAGATATTAGGAGTTGAAATTTTGTGTTGTCTAGTAAACATCAGGACATGTACAAATTTGTTGTATAGAAGCCATCAGGATATTGACCTTTTTCTGTGTTAGTAGACATCAGGAGATGGACATTTTGTGTTGTTCAGTATACATCAGCAGTTGGACATATTGTGTTTTAGTAGATATCAGAAGATGTATATTTTATGTGTTGCTAGGAGACATCAGGCGATGAACATTTTGTGTTGCTCAGTAGACATAAGGAGGTGGACATTTTTGTTGTTTAGTAGACATCAGGAGATTTAGATTTTTGTTGTATAGAAGCCATCAGCATATGGACCGTTTTCTGTTTCAGTAGACATCAGGAGATGGACATTTTGTGTTGTTCAGTAAACATCAGGAGTTGGACATATTGTCTTTTAGTAGGCATTAGGAGATGTACATTTTCTGTTGCTCAGTAGACATAAGGAGGTGGACATTTTATGTTGTCTTGTAGACATCAGGAGATGGATATTTTGTGTTGTTCAGTATACATCAAGAGTTGGACATATTGTGTTTTAGTAGACATAAAGAGATGTAGATTTTGTCTGTTGTTGTGAGACATCACGCGATGAACATTTTGTGTTGCTCAGTAGACATAAGGAGGTGGATATTTTATGTTGTCTTATAGACATCAGGAGATGGACATTTTGTGTTGTCTAGTAGACATCAGGAGATGGACATTTTATGTTGTATTGTAGATGAGAGGAGATAGACATTTTTTTGTTGTTTAGAAGCCATCAGGATATGGACCTTTTTCTGTTTTAGTAGACATCAGGACAAGGACATTTTGTGTTGTTTAGTAGACATCAGGATATGGACATTTTATGTTGTCTAGTAGACATCGGAAGATGGACATTTTGTGTTGTTTAGTATACATCAAGAGTTGGACATATTGTGTTTTAGTAGACATCATGAGATGTACATTTTGTGTTGTTTGTAGACATTAGGCGGTAAACATTTTGTGTTGCTCAGTAGACATCAGGATATGTTCATTTTGTGTTGTTTAGTAGACATAAAAAATGTACATATTCTGTTGTTAAATAGACATCAAGAGATGTACATATTGTGTAGTTAAGTAGACAGCAGTTGATGTACATTTTGTGTTGTTTGTAGACATCAGAGGTTTGTTAAGTAGACATCAGGAAATGGACATTTCATGTTGTTTAGTCGACATCAGGAGGTTGACATTTTTTTGTTGTTAAGTAGACATCAGGAGATGGAATTTTGTATTGTTGAGTAGACATTAGGAGATGGAATTTTTGTTGTTTAGAAGAAATCAGGAGATGTACATTTTGTGTCTTTGGAAGACATCAGGAGATTTACATTTGATGTTGTTGAGTAAACATCAGAAGATCGAATTTTGTGTAGTTAAATAAACATCAGGAGAAGGACATTTTGTATAGTAAGTAAACATCAGGAGAAGGACATTTTGTGTAGTTAGTAGACATCAGGAGAAGGACATTTTGTGTAGTTAGTAGACATCAGGATATGTACATTTTGTTTTCTGTAGTAGACATCATGAGATAGACATCAGGAGATGGACATTTTCTGTTGTGTAGTAGACATCAGGAGATGGATATTTTGTGTTGTTCTGTAGACATCAGTAGTAGATGGAATTTGTTGTTGTTAATAAGACATCAGATGATGTACATTTGTGTTTTTTTAGTAGACATCAGGAGATGTTCATTTTGTGTTCTTTAGTAAACATCAAGAAATGTACATATTCCGTTGTTTGATAGACATCAAGAGATGTACATATTGTGTAGTTAAGTAGACATGAAAGGACGAATTTTGTGTTGTTCAGAAGAAATCAGGAAAGTTAAATTTTGTGTTGTTCAGTAGACCTAAGGAGATGTAATTTTGTGTTGTGTATCAGGAGGTGGACATTTTGTAGTAGACATCATGAGATGTACAAATGTATCAGGAGTTGGAAATTTTGTGTTGTAAGTTTAGGAGATGTGTTGTTAGTAGACATCAGGAGGTGGACATTTTGTGTTGTTTAGTAGACCTTAGGAGATGGACATTTTGTGTTGTTTAGTAGACATCATGAAATGTACATTTTTTGTTGTTTAGTAGACATCTGAGGTTGATATTTTTTGTTGTTAAGTAGACATCAGGAGATGGAATTTTGTGTTGCTTAGTAGACATCATGAGATGAACATCTCTTGTTTTAAAGTCGACATCAGGAGATGGATATTTAGGGTTGTTAAGTAGACATCAGGAAATGGACATTTCATGTTGTTTAGTCGACATCACGAGGTTGACATTTTTTTGTTGTTAAGTAGACATCAGGAGATGGAATTTTGTATTGTTGAGTAGACATTAGGAGATGGAATTTTTGTTGTTTAGTTAAGTAAACATCAGGAAGATGTACATTTTGTGTCTTTGGAAGACATCAGGAGATAGACATTTGATGTTGTTGAGTAAACATCGTAAGTAAACATCAGGAGATGGACATTTTCTGTTGCTTAGTAGACATCAGGAGTTGGACATTTTGTGCAGTAAGTAAACATCAGGAGAAGGACATTTTGTGTAGTTAGTAGACATCAGGATATGTACATTTTGTTTTCTAAATGTACATCTCCTGATTTCTTCTAAACAACAAAAATTCCATCTCCTAATGTCTACTCTACAATACAAAATTCCATCTCCTGATGTCTACTTAACAACAAAAAAATGTCAACCTCCTGATGTCGACTAAAAAACATCAAATGTCCATTTCCTGATGTCTACTTAACAACACAATAGGTACATCTCCTGATGTCTTCTACACAACATAAAAGGTTCATATTATGATGTCTACTAATCAATGCTAATTGTACATCTATTGATATCTACTAAAATACAAAATGTCCATCTTATGATGTCTACTAGACAACAAAAAATATCAAACTCCTGATGTCTACTAAAAAAAACCCAAATACCCATCTCCTGATATATCCTAAACAACACAAAATGTCCATCATCTTATTTTTTATAAACATTAAAACTTTCCATCTCCTGATGTCTACAGAACAGCACAAAATGTCCAACTCCTGATGTCTACTAAACAACACAAAATATACATGATGTCTTCTAAACCTGATGTCTACTCAACAACAAGAGATGTTCATCTCATGATGTCTACTAAACAACACAAAATGTACATCTCCTGATGTCTCCTAACAACACTAAATGTACATTTCCTGATGTCTACTAGATAACAAAAAATGTCAAACTGATGATGTCTATTAAACAACACAAAATGTCCACCTCCTGATATCTACTAACAACACAAAATATAGCTACAGAACATCAAAATGTACATGATGTCTACTAAACAACACAAAATGTCCATCTCCTGATGTCTACTAACAACACAAAATATACATTTTCTGATGTCTACTAAACAACACAAAATTCCATCTCCTGATGTCTACTGAACAACACAAAATTTCATTTCCTGATGTCTACTGAACAACACAAAATTCGTCATTCTGATGTCTACTTAACAACACAAAATGTACATCTCTTGATGTCTACTAAATAAACAAAATGTACATTTCTGATGTTTACTAAACAACACAAAATGTCCATCTCCTGATGTCTACTAACAACACAAAATGTCCATCTCCTGATGTCTACTAACAACACAAAATGTCCATCTCCTGATGTCTACTGAATATCTACTAACAACACAAAATGTCCATCTCCTGATGTCTACTTTAAAACACAAAATGTTCATCTCTGATGTCTACTAAAAACAACACAAAATGTCCATCTCCTGATGTCTACTAACAACACAAAATGTACATCTCCTGATGTCTACTAAATAACAAAAAATGTCCATCTCCTGATGTCTACTCAACAACACAAAATGTCCATCTCCTGATGTCTACTAACAACAACAAAAACCTCCTGATGTCTACTAACAACACAAAATGTACATTCCTGATGTCTACTAAACAACAAAAATGTCCATCTCCTGATGTCTACTAACAACAACATGATGTCTAACAAAATGTACATCTCCTGATGTCTGCTAATCTACACAAATGTCCATCTCCTGATGTCCACTTACAACACAAAATGTCCATTCTCCTGATGTCTACTACAACAACACAAAATGTCATCTCCTGATGTCTACTAAACAACACAAAAATGTCCATCTCCTGATGTCTACTAACAACACAAAATGTCCATCTCCTGATGTCTACTAACAACACAAAATGTCCATCTCCTGATGTCTACTAACAACACAAAATGTCCATCTCCTGATGTCTACTCTAACAACACTCCATCTCCTGACTAAACACAAAATTCCATCTCCTGATGTCTACTTAACAACAAAAAATATCAACCTCAGATGTCTACTAAACAACATAAAATGTACATTTCATGATTTCTACTAAACAACACAAAATGTCCATCTCCTAAGGTCTACTAAACAACACAAAATGTCCATCTCCTGATGTCTACTACTACTAACAACACAAAATGTCCATCTCTACTAAACTACACAAAACTAAACAACACAAAATGTCCATCTCTGATGAAAATGTCCATCTCCTGAACAACAACACAAAATGTCCATCTCCTGATGTCTACTCAACAACAAGAGATGTTCATCTCATGATGTCTACTAAACAACACAAAATGTACATCTCCTGATGTCTACTAAACAACACAAATGTCCATCTCCTGATGTCTACTAAACAACACAAAAAAAATGTAATGTCCATCTAAGGTCTACTAAACAACACAAAATGTCCATCTCCTGATGTCTACTAACAACACAAAATATCCACAAAATGTCCATCTCCTGATGTCTACTAACAACACAAAATGTAACATCTCCTGATGTCTCCTGAACAACACAAAATGTCATCTCCTGATGTCTACTAGAATCTCATGACACAAAATGTACATCTCCTGATGTCTACTAAACAACACAAAATGTACACATGTCTAAACAACACAAAATGTCAACATTTCATGATGTCTACTAAACAACATAAAATGTACATTTCATGATGTCTACTAAACAACACAAAATGTCCATCTCCTAAGGTCTACTAAACAACACAAAATGTCCACCTCCTGATGTCTACTAACAACACAAAATATACATTTTCTTATGTCTACTAAACTACACACAATTCCATCTCCAAAGGTCTATTGAACAACACAAAATTTAACTTTCCTGATTTCTTCTGAACAACACAAAATTCGTCCTTTCATGTCTACTTAACTACACAATATGTACATCTCTTGATGTCTATCAAACAACGGAATATGTACATTTCTTGATGTTTACTAAAGAACACAAAATGAACATCTCCTGATGTCTACTAAAAAACACAAATGTACATCATCTGATGTCTTATTAACAACAACAAATTCCATTTACTACTGGTGTCTACAGAACAACACAAAATATCCATCTCCTGATGTCTACTACACAACAAAAAATGTTCATCTCATGTTGTCTACTAAAAACACAAAATGTCCATGTCCTGATGTCTACTCAAACACAAAATGTACATCTATTGATATCTACTAAACCACACAAAATGTACATCTCCTGATGTCTCCTAACAATACTAAATGTACATTTCCTGATGTCTACTAGATAACAAAAAATGTCAAACTGATGATGTCTACTAAACAACACAAAATGTCCATCTCCTGATGTCTACTAGACTACACAAAATGTCCATCTCCTGATGACTACTCAACAACAAGAGATGTTCATCTCATGATGTCTACTAAACAACACAAAATGTACATCTCCTGATGTCTCCTAACAACACTAAATGTACATTTCCTGATGTCTACTAGATAACAAAAAATGTCCATCTCCTGATGTCTACTAGACTACACAAAATGTCTATCTCCTGATGTCTGCTCAACAACAAGAGATGTTCATCTCCTGCTGTCTCTTAACAACACAAAATGTACATTTCCTGATGTCTACTAGATAACAAAAAATGTCCAACTTCTGATGTCTACTAAACAACACAAAATGTCCATTTCCTGATGTCTACTACACATCAGAAAATGTCCATCTCCTGATGTCTACTCAACAACAAGAGATGTTCATCTCATGATGTCTACTTAACACCACAAAATGTACATCTCCTGATGTCTCCTAACAATACTAAATGTACATTTCCTGATGTCTACTAAACAACAGAAAATGTCCATCTCCCGATGTCTACTAAACAACATCAAAATGTACATCTCATGAAGTCTACTAAACAACACAAAATGTATATATCCTGATGTCTACTAAACAACATAAAATGTACATTTCATGATGTCTACTAAACAACACTAATGTACATCTCCTAATGTCTATTAAACAACACAAAATGTCCATCTCCTGATGTCTACTAACAACACAAAATGTCCACCTTATGATGTCTACTAGACAACATAAAATGTCAAACTCCTGATGTCTTCTAAAAAAATCCATAATGTCCATCTCCTGATATCTCCTAAACAACACATTATGTCCATCTACTGATGTCTACTAGACAACACAAAATGTCAAACTCCTGATGTCTACTTACTACACAAAATGCCCATCTCCTGATATCTCCTAAACAACACAAAATGTCCATCATCTGATGTCTACTAAACTACACAAAATGTCCATCTCCTGATGTCTACTAAGCAACAGAAAATGTCCATCTCCTGATGTTTACTTACTGCACAAAATGTCCAACTCCTGATGTCTACTAAGCAACAGAAAATGTCCATCTCCTGATGTTTACTAAACAACAGAAAAAAATGTCTAAACAACATCTACATCTCCTGATGTCTATTAAACAACACAAAATGTCCACCTCCTGATATCTACTAACAACACAAAATATACATTTTCTTATGGCTACTAAACTACACAAAATTCCATCGCCAAAGGTCTACTGAACAACACAAAATTCGTCCTTTCATGTCTACTTAACTACACAATATGTACATCTCTTGATGTCTATTAAACAACAGAATATGTACATTTCTTGATGTTTACTAAAGAACACAAAATGAACATCTCCTGATGTCTACTAAAAAAACACAAATGTACATCACCTGATGTCTTATTAACAACAACAAATTCCATCTACTACTGATGTACTTCTAAACAACACAAAATATCCATCTCCTGATGTCTACTAACAACAAAAAATGTCCATCTCTGATGTCTAAACAACACTGATGTCTCCTGATGTCTACTTAACAACACTGATGTCTACTAATGAACAACAAAATGTACATCTCCTGATGTCTTCTAAATAACAAGAAATTCCATCTGCTGATGTCTACAGAACAACACAAAATGTCCATCTCCTGATGTCTACTACACAACAGAAAATGTCCATCTCCTGATGTCTACTTTACAACAAGAGATGTTCATCTCATGATGTCTACTACAGAAAACAAAATGTACATATCCTGATGTCTACTAACTACACAAAATGTCCTTCTCCTGATGTTTACTTACTACAAAATGTCCAAAATTCACAAAATGTCAACTCCTGATGTCTACTCAACAGAAAACATCTCAAACTACACAAAATGTCCTTCTTCTGATGTTTACCTAACTACAAAAAATTCGATCTTCTGATGTTTACTCAACAACATCAAATTAAAATCTCCTGATGTCTTCCAAATACACAAAATGTACATCTCCTGATTTCTTCTAAACAACAAAAATTCCATCTCCTAATGTCTACTCTACAATACAAAATTCCATCTCCTGATGTCTACTTAACAACAAAAAAATGTCAACCTCCTGATGTCGACTAAAAAACATCAAATGTCCATTTCCTGATGTCTACTTAACAACACAAAAGGTACATCTCCTGATGTCTTCTAAACAACATAAAAGGTTCATATTATGATGTCTACTAATCAATGCTAATTGTACATCTATTGATATCTACTAAAATACAAAATGTCCATCTTATGATGTCTACTAGACAACAAAAAATGTCAAACTCCTGATGTCTACTAAAAAAACCAAAATGCCCATCTCCAGATATCTCTTAAACAACACAAAATGTCCATCATCTGATGTCTTCTAAACATTAAAACATTCCATCTACTGATGTCTACAGAACAGCACAAAATGTCCAACTCCTGATGTCTACTAAACTACACAAAATATCCATCTCCTGAGGTCTACTAGACAACACAAAATGTACATCTCCTGATGTCATCTAAACAATACAAAATGTATATCTCCTGATGTCTATTAAACAACATGAAATGTACATTTCATGATGTCTACTAAACAACACAAATGTACATCTCCTAATGTCTATTAAACAACACAAAATGTCCATCTCCTAAGGTCTACTAAACAACAGAAAAGTCCATCTCCTGATGGCTACTAGAGAACATCAAAATGTACATCTCATGATGTCTACTAAACAACACAAAATGTCACCTCCTGATGTCTACTAACAACACAAAATATACATTTTCTTAAGTCTACTAAACTACACACAATTCCATCTCCAAAGGTCTATTGAACAACACAAAATTTAACTTTCCTGATTTCTTCTGAACAACACAAAATTCGTCCTTTCATGTCTACTTAACTACACAATATGTACATCTCTTGATGTCTATTAAACAACAGAATATGTACATTTCTTGATGTTTACTAAAAACACAAAAAGTCCTTCTCCTGATGTCTACTAAGCAACAGAAAATGTCCATCTCCTGATGTTTACTTACTACACAAAATGTCCTTCTTCTGATGTTTCCTTAACTACACAAAATTCGATCTTCTGATGTTTACTCAACAACATCAAATGTAAATCTCCTGATGTCTTCCAAAGACACAAAATGTACATCTCCTGATTTCTTCTAAATAACAAAAATGTCCATCTCCTAATGTCTACTCAACAATACAAAATTCCATCTCCTGATGCCTACTTAACAACAAAAATAATGTCAGCCTCCTGATGTCGACTAAAAACATGAAATGTCCATTTCCTGATGTCTCCTAACAACACTAAATGTACACTTCCTGATGTCTACTACATAACAAAAAATGTCAAACTGATGATGTCTACTAAACAACACAAAATGTCCATCTCCTGATGTCTACTACACAACAGAAAATGTCCATCTGCTGATGTCTACTTTACAACAAGAGATGTTCATCTCATGATGTCTACTAAGAAACACAAAATGTACATCTCCTGATGTCTACTAACAACACAAAATGTCCATCTCCTGATGTTTACTAACAACACAAAATGTACTCCTGACAACAGAAAACAAAATGTCCATCTCCTGATGTCTACTACAACACAAAATGTCATCTCCTGATGTCTACTAACAACACAAAATGTCCATCTCCTGATGTCTACTAACAACACAAAATGTCCATCTCCTGATGTCTACTAAAAACAACACAAAATGTCCATCTCCTGATGTCTACTAACAACACAAAATGTCCATCTCCTGATGTCTACTAACAACACAAAATGTCCATCTCCTGATGTCTACTAAACAACACAAAATTCCATCTCCTGATGTCTACTCTAACAACACAAAATGTAACATCTCCTGATGTCTACTAAAAACACAAAATGTACATCTCCTGATGTCTACTAAACAACAAAAATGTCCATCTCCTGATGTCTACTAAACAACACAAAATGTCCATCTCCTGATGTCTACTAAACAACAAAAAAATGTCATCTCCTGATGTCTACTAAACAACACAAAATGTCCATCTCCTGATGTCTACTAACAACACAAAATGTCCATCTCCTGATGTCTACTAAACAACACAAAATGTCCATCTCCTAAGGTCTACTAAACAACACAAAATGTCCATCTCCTGATGTCTACTGAACAACACTAAATGTAAATCTCCTGATGTCTACTAAACAACAAAACAACAAAACATCTCCTGATGTCTACTAAACAACACAAAATGTCCATCTCACACAAAATGTCCATCTCCTGATGTCTACTAACAACACAAAATATGTCATAAACAAACAAAATGTCATCTGATGTCTACTAAACAACACAAAATCCATCTCCTGATGTCTACTAACTAACAACACAAAAATTTTCTCCTGATGTCTACTAAACAACACAAAATGTCCATCTCCAAATGTCTACTGAACAACACAAAATGTTCATCTCCTGATGTCTACTAAACAACACAAAATGTACATCTCCTGATGTCTACTTAACTACACAAATGTACATCTCTTGATGTCTATTTAACAACAAATATGTACATTTTTGATGTCTACTAAACAACACAAAATGAACATATCCTGATGTCTACTGAGCAACACAAAATGTTTACCGCCTAATGTCTACAAACAACACAAAATGTACATCTCATGATGTCTACTAAAACACAATATGTCCAACTGCTGATGTATACTGAACAACACAAAATGTCCATCTCCTGATGTCTACTAGACAACATAAAATGTCCATCTTCTGATGTCTACTAAACAACACAAAATGTCCTTGTCCTGATGTCTACTGAACAACACAAAATGTCCTTGTCCTGATGTCTACTAAAACAGAAAAAGGTCCATATCCTGATGGCTTCTAAACAACAAAATGTAAATCAAATCTCCTGATGTCTACTAAACAATAAAAAATGTCTATCTCCTCTCATCTACAATACAACATAAAATGTCCATCTCCTGATGTCTACTAGACAACACAAAATGTCAATCTCCTGATGTCTATCAGACAACATAAAATGTCCACCTCTTTATGTCTACTGAGCAACACAAAATGTTCATCGCGTAATGTCTCATAACAACAGACAAAATCTACATCTTCTGATGTCTACTAAAAGACAATATGTCCAACTCCTGATGTATACTGAACAACACAAAATGTGCATCTCCTGATGTCTACAAGACAACATAAAATGTCCACCTCCTTATGTCTACTGAGCAACACAAAATGTTCATCGCCTGATGTGTCCTAACACTAGACAAAATATACATCTTCTGATGTCTACTAAAAGACAATATGTCCAACTCCTGATGTATACTGAACAACACAAAATGTGCATCTCCTGATGTCTAATCAAAAACACAAAATGTCCATGTCCTGATGTCTACTAAACAACACAAAATGTCCATGTCCTGATGTCTACTAAAACACAATATGTCCAACTCTTGATGTATACTGAACAACACAAATTGTCCATCTACTGAAGTCTACTAGACAACATTAAATGTACATCTCCTGATGTCATCTATATAGCAAGAAATTCCATCTGCTGATGTCTACAGAACAACACACAATTTCCAACTCCTGATATCTACTAAAAACACAAAATGCCCAACTCCTTATGTCTACTGAGCAACACAAATTGTTCACCGCCTGATGTCTACAACCAACACAAAATGTAGATCTCCTGATGTCTACTTAACTACACAATATGTACACATCTTGATGTCTATTGAACAACAGAATATGCACTTTTTTGATGTCAACAAAACTACACAAAATGGCCATCTCCTGATGTCTACAAGACAACATAAAATGTCCACCTCCTTATGTCTACTGAGAAACAGAAAATGTACATCTCCCAATGTCTGCTAAAACACAATATGTCCAACTCCTGATGTATACTAAACAACACAAAATGTCCATCTCCTGATGTCTACATGACAACATAAAATGTCCACCTCCTGATGTATACTGAACAACACAAATTGTCCATCTCCTGATATCTACTAAACAACACAAAATTTCCTGATGTCTACTGAACAACACAAAATGTTCATCACCTGATGTTTCCTATCAACACACAAAATGTACATCTCCTGATATCTACTAAAACACAATATGTCCAACTCCTGATGTATACTGAACACCACAAAATGTCTATCTCCTGATGTCTACTGAAACAGAAAACGGTCCATATCCTGATGGCTTCTATACAACAAAAATCTAAATCTCCTGATGTCTACTAAACAACAAAAATGTCTATCTCCTGTCATCTACAAGAGAACATAAAATGTCCACCTCCTTATATCTACTGAGCAACACAAAATGTTCATCGCCTGATGTCTCCTAGCAACACACAAAATATACATCTTCTGGTGTCTGCTAAAACATAATATGTCCAACTCCTGATGTATACTGAACAACACAAAATGTCCATCTCCTGATTTCTTCTGAACAACACAAATGTACATGTCTTGATGTCTACTAGACAACACAAAATTCCATCTCCTGATGTCTACTGAGCAACACAATATGTTCACCGCCTGATGTCTACAACCAACACAAAATGTACATCTCCTGATGTCTACTTAACTACACAATATGTACATATCTTGATGTCTATTTAACAACAGAATATAAACATTTTTTGATGTCAACTAAACTAAACAAAATGTCCATCTCCTGATGTCTACAAGACAACATAAAACGTCCACCTCCTTATGTCTACTGAGCAGCACAAAATGTTCATCGCCTGATGTCTCCTAACAACACACAAAATATACATCTCCTGATGTCTACTAAACCACAATATGTCTAATTCCTGATGTTGACTAAAACACAATATGTCTAACTCCTGATGTCTACTAGACAACATAAAATGTCAACCACCTCATGTATTCTAAACAACACAAAATGTCCATCTCATGATGTCTACTAAACAAAACAAAATGCCAATCTCCTAAGGTCAAATGAACAACACAAAATGTAACTCTCCTGATTTCTTCTGCACAACACAAAATTCATCTTCTCATGTATACTAAACAACACAAAATGTCCATCTCCTGATGTCTACTAAAAGCAGAAAAAGGTCCATATCCTGATGTCTACTAAACAACACAAAATTTACATTTCCTGATGTCTACTAAGCTACACAAAATGTCCATCTCCTGATGTCTACTACACAACACAAAATGTCCATCTCCTGATGTCTACTAAACAATTTGCATAGTTGATAAGAATTGACGATTTTACATTTGATAAGTAAGTACTGTTCCACATTAAACCCAACAGATTCCTTCTTTCCTGTTTGGTTTTCTTAAGGTAGCAACATTTCGTCGGCGTACTTGTGAAACAGCCTGTATTTTCCTGGTTTATCCCAGGTGAGCGTCAGTAGCATTGTATGATATGTTTCGTTTGTTGTACGACAAATTTTTACATATGTTGTGTTTAGCTGTTGTAATCATTGTACCAATTTGGATAATGTCGTCACTTTAAGAACTGATTAAAGCAGAAGGTGCTCTTGAACTTCAGGGTTCAGAACTTCGAGAATTCATTCTTACTGAACAGGCTAGTGAAAGAGAAATGAAAAAGAGCAGAAGCTGAGAGACAACACCGGTTGATCATGATGAAAGAGAAGAAAGAGGAAATGACTGTACAGTTGACTCTGGAGAAGGAGCTTGAGGAGCGACATTGGGGAAGCATGGAATGAAGATGGAGCTTCTGAAATATCAGAGCAAACAAGGAATACCCCCACCGGAAACCAGGACCAGAGGTTGTCAAACAGTTTTTTGAAAGGCCCTAAACTGTCACCTTACGGGGAAGGGAAGGATGATATTGATAGTTATTTGCAGTGCTTTGGGCGTTACGCTATGGCGCAATACTAGTATAGAGAGAGTCAGTGGGCAACAGACCTCAACGCTCTTCTCAAGCGTGATGCTTTAGATGTCTTTTGTATGCTGCGATGGAGCAGTCACTTCTGCATGGCGGGAGGATGTTACCATATCGTTCAAAAGTCATAAGTTATTAATTTTCGGAAGGACAATCCCAACCAACGAATATTTGTGTCCACGATTATGAAGAAGGCTTTGTTGAAATGGTTCGAGATTACAGAGGTAGGGGTCCGGTAACGATTTCGATCGGGTAAACTTGACACGGGTGGAACTTTTTCTCATTTCTCTGCTAGAGAGGTTATTTATTTTGTCGGATAATTGGAACTTACAGGGACAGAGAAGTCATACGACAGTTTGAAGGACGCTAGAGGTAACCCATCGGGTCTTGTCAAAGCGTAATATTCTGAACATAAGCATAATCAAGGTAATCAATCGCAACTGGATTCCACTAAGTCGGTCAGTAAAAAGGAGGCGCCAAAACGTAAGATCAGTATTGGTAGCAGCAGTAACCAAGGAGAGAAGTCAGGTTACATTTGTAAGAGGTCTGATCATCTTTCCTGCAACTGCCCAGCCAACACCAAGAAGAAGCAATCCCGTGTTGGGTTAGACACAGAGACTAATGGACAAGAGATGACACAGACACAGGTTGAAGAAAACCACAAGGGCTATTAATTTGGTAGGAGATCGAGTTCCCGACCTTCATATGGAGCTGTAAGCTCAAGTGAGGACGACTCTGATGAGCAGGCCTCAGATCAGTTAAGTAGTTCCTTCAGCGCGCCTGTACTGGATTGTGACATGCGTGTTGTAAGAGGAATTGTTGGTAAACATGTTGTTACAGTGTCATTAGAAGAAGTCTGGTTGATACGGATACTCTCACAGGAGATGCTAGAACACGCTCTTTAGTTGATGGAAGTTAGTTGAATATAAATTACAGCGAAAATTGTCGTTGATACGCCGTACTATCAAGGACCTGTTTTAGCTTGGTGTATGGACACTCCTATTCATGAACTCATATTCAGAAATATTGGTGGTGTTAGATTTCAAGGAGATCCGAATACAGAATGGAACCATGAGTTAGCGCTGTGCAGACGAGGGCACAGAAGAAGCTGGAGGAAAGGTCACAGAGACCACACTGAAAGTTCCAAAGATGTTTCGAGATATCGATCCAAATGATTCCAAAGAGGCCCAGAAATCAGATGAGACATTGGCTAAGATTCGTGAGATGGCTATAACAGTTGATGTTAAGGAAAGACGTGATGGTGGGAAATCGCACTTCTTCACATGACATGGTCTTGTCTATAGAGAGTATAAGAGCCCATCTTCACAGCAGGGACTGGTTTTCTAACAGTTAATTGTTCCCATTAAGTACCGTCAGAAGGTTATACGACTAGCTGTTTCATCGATATAGTCGGACCTTTACAATCTTCTACCGATCGAGGAAATATATTCATACTCACAATTGCTAACTATGCCATACGTTATCCAGAAGCGGTAGCCTGAAAGGAATAGAAATGGAAAGAGTAGCGAAGGCGCTGGTTTATGTTTACAGTTGTGTAGGAGTTGCTACAGTTTCTGACAGATCAGAGGAGCCAGTTCACGTGATCAGTGGTGCGTGAAGTAAATAGGTTATTCTCTGTACGTCAGTCTACAACATACAACAACTCCCTTCCATCCCATGTGTAATGGACGTGTTGAGCGTTATAATTGGACCCTTAAACAGATGTTAAGAACGATAAGCTCTGAGCGACCAAAGGACTGGGATAACTATTTAAACGCTTTGTTGTTTCCTTACAGAGAGGTACCACAGGAAATTTTCGGTTTCCCCCTTTTTAATTGCTGTATGGACGTGTTGAACGCGGCCCAATGATGATCCTTCGTGAATTGTGTGAGAAGGAAGTTGCAGACCCTGAGATTAAGAGTACTTACCAGTACGCATTTTATTCATGCGAAGAACCAGGAGAGACGGTGCTGGTTTTATTACCGACGAAACGAAACGAAACAAAACTCCGGGTACAGTGGCGGGGACATTATGGCATCACATACCGAAAGGGTCCAATGGATTAGGTGGTGTCAGTTGATGGCAAAGAAAAAGTTCTACATGCAAACTGCGTCGGTATGTCCAAAGGGAAGTGAGAGGGTTGTGTGAGGCTGGAGTTTTGAACATTGTTTGTTCAGCTTTGATAGAGGGGAGTGACGATGATGTTGAAGGTGAATTACTCAGTACCGACTTTTTCAACGCACTGACTCTTGTAACGACCGACAGTGTAGACGATGTATAAGTATCGGAACTACTGTCAACCCAACAGAAAAAAGACGTGAAGACCTTGTTGGCTGAATTCTCAGACGAGTTATAAGATGTACCTGGAAGAACAAATCTAGTAGTGCATGAGATCCGGACAACGACCAACGAACCAGTGAGGCCAAAGATCTACTCGATAGAGTCAAAACTATTCTTGATGCATGTTTTAATAACCACGAAACGGGTGCGATCATTTATCTGCTTAGCGGATTTTTACAGGAAATTTGTACCGAAGTTTTCGACGATTGCAACACATGTGGCAGATCTCACTAGGAAGGGTCAGAGGAGTACAGTAACTTGAAGGAACCACAAGGCTTAGCTTTTAACACGCTGAAGAAAGTTATGTCGACAAGCCCCGTTCTGAAGTCGCCTGACTTGAATTCCGAGTTCATCTTGAGAACTGATGCTTCAGATTAGGTTTGGAGCTATTTTGTTACAAGAGGAGGATGGTGTGATACATCGAATTGTATACACGAGTAGAAAGCTCAAAGGTGGTGAACCTGCATATTCAGTTGTCGAGAGAGAATGTCTTGCAGTTGTGTGGGAAATTTCCAAATTCTAGAAGTGTCTATATGGACGTCAGTTCATCGTGGAAACGGACCATCAGCCGTTGCTATATCTCAATAAATCTAACGGCATCACTGAACGGCTTATGAGATGGGCGTTGCAGCTTAAGCCACACCGATTTCGGATACATGCTATCAAGGGAACAGACAAAGTGGGAGCTGACTTCCTTTGCAAAATATAGGCACTAGACTGGTCTGTGGTTTGAAAAATTAAAGCATGTTTATTTCTTAAAATGGGGACGTATATCACATTTATAGTTATATATAAACAAATATCCAGTTGATAATGTCATGGTAACTTTGTACATCTATTCCGATCTTTTCTTACCTTTGAATCGCAACTATAAATACGGATACACCGGATCCGGGTCCACTAGTAGGGCGTAAGGGATGAGGGACACGTGAGCAAGCCGAGCGGTGGGATTGTTGTTTGAGCGTGTTTATGTTGAAATGGGGAACACCAGCGCAAAATGCAGTTTAAGGTAGGTCTTATAAAAAGGTATATCACAGATGCGATGAGCATTTCGCCGACGCATGCGTGGTTGAACGTGATAGATTCGGTGGGCTTCTGTCATGGTTTGAGGAGGAATCTCCCATAGAGTAAAATCCCCCTTAGTGGTCCTGGATCCAAACCCCAATGTCGCTCGATTGGTTCGAGACCAGATCATCCAGCCACCACATGTCCTTTAACTTTTCAGACGTCATAACCTAATTTTCCAGCAAGACATTGCTCGACGGCATGTTGCCAGAGGCTATCGTGATTTTTTCACGGCAAACAACGGACAGCCTCTGGAATGACTTCTATATAGCCCCGACATGTCTCTCATTAAGCAACCGTGGGTGAGCTGGGCAAGTGGCAACCTCCACTCCCAACTAACCGCGCCCAGTTGATCGCAGAATAAACAGAAAAGAAGAACAACATAACCTTACGGAGAATGTATGTTCTCATGAATTCAATGCATAGGAAAGTCTGCGCAGGGATTCGTGCAAGAGGTGCCCACACCAGGTACTGAAGTATCATTTTGTTTTTTCGTGGGTATTCCACTTTGAGTAACTACTGACGACATGAGTGACGTCACACAGACTTTTCTTCTACAATATTGTAAAGAGTAGACTTTCCCCTTCAATTGATATAAATTTGTGTACAAATTTCCCAAAATATCATAAGGTATTGACTGAATTGTGAGTTTCTTTTTTGTTGTTGTTGAGTATATCTGTGACATAACAGGACACAATAAATAGATTGAGTCATATTTGTGTCGTTCTAGCGTTAACCCATGGTTGTGTGAGGGCATTGGTACCACAGATGTACCATAGATGTAGTCCTGTGTGGACATGAAAACTATATATGTATAGTCTCCTTTTTGGGCAAGACGGCCATTTATACAGTCTTGTGTGGGCAGTTCTACTGGTCCTGTGTGGACAGCTGTATGGTTCATAATGTGCGTGGACAATCATATAATTCCCGATGTCCTATGTAGACAGATGATCTGTTGAATGTCTTAGTGATGATAGATGTGATGGGTGTCCGTTGTGGGCAAGCAATTACATAGGTGTCCCTATTGGTAACTGTATGCTGTCTGTGTATGAGCAGATTACCACATTTCTTTATCGTGGAGTATTGTGACTGGAGCAGCTATCGTCCATGGGAAGGGTTTAGAACATCCGTGGTCATTTCTGTGTCGGACTTTGTCCCGAGTGACAGAGTAGATATCAGTCCGCTATTTTCGGTGACTAGTCAAATTACATAAGTGATTGTAAAAAGTAATATAATAAGGGCATGCTTAGTTATGGGAATGGTACGGTGAGTGTTTTTTATCTTGGAGAAGTATATAAACGGTTATACATAATGTAAGAAAGTCTTGTAAATTTGTATATTTGGTGTTTGTGCCGTTTTATTTTAGCAATGCTAGTCGCGCTCATTCAGGTTACATTGGCATTAACGTTGAATAAACTGGGAACAGTCATCTTTGTGACGTCTTAAAAACTTGAAGGTGATGGCTTTGTTTTTTGTTTTGTTTTGTTTTTTCTGATACGATACATTCTCCATTACTGTAGGATCAGTGATGTTGCACTGACACTTCATTTCTCCAATATAAGGAGACAATTCTTAAGTCACAATTTGTATGAAACAGATACTGACAAGACAAATTATTAAACATTAGAAAACATTAGGATTGGCTGTTTATTTGCCACGTGATACATTGTGACGTTGATAAAATGTCTCTTTCCGTCCTTTTACGTCTTTATCTATAGCAGATTGGTCTTACGTTGCAATCGAAAGTTCGCGACTATATTGGATCCGGAATTTTGTTTAAATTTTTGTAAATAAATTTCCGTCTTACTTCTGTCATTGACTTATATAAGTGTTCTCGGCTAATGGTTCCGATTTCAATGTAAACAGAAACAAGAAGAAAATGAATAATGTTACAAAAAAAAAAAAAAAAATGATATATTTATGACGTCAATTAACCGGAAATGAAAAGATTGTTTACTAAACCGAAGTGAGGCTGTTGACATGTGTCTAACAACAGCTGGGATGTAGGTGTGACGGAACAGTGAAACATAACACTACCAGCAAGAGGGGGAAATTCACTCCTGGCCAAGTAATAATGATGGTGCGCTAGCGCGTGCAGTGGTCACTTCCGTTACAATGTTAACAGTTACCATGGTTACAAGCTCGCAGAAACTGATAACAACGGGTTATTTGTAGAAGTAAGACCTAATTAAAACACATTTCTTGATATATCTGTTTCCTTTAGGTAAAGTCTACATGAGTCAGAAACGTAAAGAGACAACCTCATAACTTAAAATTATACTGAAGTACTTATTGAACTTCACACAAAATGATGCACACGATATAGCAATGCTGATGATGTATGTGCATCAAAAATGTATCTGTATAAACTTGTATGTCTGTATATATAACATGTGCATTACTTGTATGTCTGTATATATAACATGTGCATTACTTGTATGTCTGTATATATAACATGTGCGTTACGTGTATGTCTGTATATATAACATGTGCGTTACGTGTATGTCTATATTTATAACATGTGCGTTACGTGTATGTCTGTATTTATAACATGTGCGTTACGTGTATGTCTGTATTTATAACATGTGCGTTACGTGTATGTCTGTATTTATAACATGTGCGTTACGTGTATGTATGTATTTATAACATGTGCATTACTTGTATGTCTGTATTTATAACATGTGCATTACTTGTATGTTGTATATATAACATGTGCATTACTTGTATGTCTGTATATATAACATGTGCATTACTTGTATGTCTGTATATATAACATGTGCATTACTTGTATGTCTGTATATCTAACTTGTGCATTACTTGTTTGTCTGTATATCTAACTTGTGCATTACTTGTATGTCTGTACATTACTTGTATGTCTGTATAAACTTGTATGTGTGTATATCACATGTGCATAACTTGTATGTCTGTATAAACTTGTATGTTAACATTTTCCGATATGTGTAGATTACATCTTACGATATGTGTAGGTTACATATTATGATATGTGTAGGTTACATCTTACGATATGTGTAGATTACATCTTACGATATGTGAAGGTTAGATCCTACGATATGTGTATGTTACATCCTATGATATGTGTAGATTACAACTTACGATATGTGTAGATGTGTGTAGGTTACATTTTACTTTATGTGTAGGTTACATTTTACTATATGTGTAGGTTACATCTTACGCTATGTGTAGATTACATCTTACGATATGTGTAGGTTACATTTTACAATATGTGTAGATTACATTTTACGATGTGTGTTGTTTAGCGGAAACACGATACACACAGGGAAAATACGATGCCCATAGGGAAAACACGATACCCATAGGGGAAACACGATACCCATAGGGAAAGCACGATGCCCATGGAGGAAACACGATACACATAGAACATATATGATTTCCAAAGGGAATACGCGTTCTGTATACAGTTTACCCAATAAATGGTGTTTATAGAATATGTATGTTATGTATAGGTTATACACGATATGTATCAGATAAACACGATATATTTAGTTTAAAGAGAATACATTATATGTGTCGGAATATAAAACTTCAGAATGCACGATATATATTGTGAATACATTATACATGTTGGGAAAACACGATATGTATAAATTTGGGGTTCTAGCTAGATTTGGCTGACTTACCTTCGCATGTAGGATAGCCCCCAAGGTATACGTCCCTCCGCCCCTGAATTTGATTTTTGGAATGTCCTCTTGCAAAAGTGAACACTTGTGCTGATCATCTGAACTCTCGGAGATATAATCTATTTGTCGGAGAACGCGACTTTTGGAAGAGAAAGTCACTACCGACACCCGTGTATGATTAGAGTCTACTGTAAAATCTGCTAGAAGTTTTCTTACGAACTTCACCTCGTTAATGAAATCATGTGGTCCGACACTTGACGAACTGTCCACCAGGAAGATGATGTCAACCTTTTTGTTCTTCGTCTCCCTCAGCTCCGACACATGTCGTTTTAGAACGGGACCTAGTGTGTTCACTTTGTTTTTGTTTAGTTGTGGAATATAACTATACCTCCTCTCTCCTGTATCTGTGTACGAATGAGATACTTTGAATTCTAACAGAACATACAGAAGCACTAGTCTCCAGACACAGGGTTTCACATTCATCCTTGCACGTTCACTTGTTACAAAACGTAGGTAGTCCAGAAATCGGTCATAGAAAGTACCCTCTCTACTGCTTCAGCTTCATTGAAAGGCAGACCGTATACATAGGTAGAAAAACAGACTAGGTTCCACTACTGTAACTAGATAGCCTGAGATTTGGAGGCTGGTTCATTTATCAATCTTGTACGAGTTACCGGACGTTATCACTGCTGAGTTTTACTGGGAGAGATCCTGCTGATAAGTGCTGGAACCCTCCCCGTGCACACTGCATTACAACATCGGGTTTGCTTAGTTTGTTGGAGGTGATGATATCATGGAATGTATTTATTTATTTTTAAATGGTCATGTTAATTGAAATATTTAAAAATTAGAGAAGCGTAAACATATCGAATTCAATGAAATGAGATACTACCTCCGACCTGGTAAAAGGTTGGTAACTTTTTTATGTTCCGGCATGGCGTTTGGCTTTTCCGGGCATGCCACGAACTATCTAATAAAGACCAAGACTGCGCCATGTCTGTTTTGTAAACATAAGGTCAGCGTGAAACTGGTCCGTGTATATTGAAATAAAGTAACAGTGTTGACTGATCGGTGTAAAATAAAAAAAGGTTATACTGTAAATAGTCAGTGTATATGGAAATCAGGTCATCAAGTAACTAGTCAGTGTATATGGACATCAGGTTTTATAATAACTCGTCAGTGTATATGGAGATCGGGTTATTCTGTGACTAGTTAGAGTATTAGGACATCAGGTTATACTGTAACTAGTCAGTGTATATGGACATCAGGTTATACTGTAATTTTTTCAGTATATATGGATATGGTGTTCAACTGTAACTAGTCAGTGTATAGTGACATCAAGTTATATTGTAACTAGTCAGTGTATATAGACATTAACTTATACTGTAACTAGTCAGTATATATGGACAATAACTTAAACTGTAACTAGTCAATGTATATTGACATCAGGTTATGCTGTCACTAGTCAGTGTATATGAACATCAGGTTATACTATAACTTGTCAGTGTAAATATACATAAGGTTATACTGTAACTTGTGAGTGTAAATATACATAAGGTTTTACTGTAACTAGTCAGTATATATGGACATTGTGTTCAACTTATCAGTGTATAGTGAAATCAGATTATATTGTAATTAGTCAGTTTATATACACATCAGGTTATACTGTAACTAGTCAATGTATATAGACAGCAGGTTATATTGTAACTAGTCAGTGTATATGGAAATCAGGTCATCAAGTAACTAGTCAGTGTATATGGATATCAGGTTTTACAGTAACTCGTCAGTGTATATGGAGATCGGGTTATACTGTAACTTGTCAGTGTAAATAGACACATCAGATTATACGATAACAAGTCAGTGTATATGGATATCAAGTTATACTGTAATTAGTCAGTGTATGGTGACATCAGGTTATATTGTAACTAGTCAGTGTATATGGACATCAACTTATATTGTAACTAGTCAGTATATATGGACATCAGGTTATACTGTGACTAGTTAGAGTATTAGACATCAGGTTACATTGCAACTAGTCAGTGGATACGGACATCAGGATATACTCTAACTAGTAAGTATATATGGAGATCAAGTTATATTGTAACTACTCAGTGTATATGGACATCATGTTATACAGTAACTTTTCAGTGTATATGGACATCAGGTTATACTGTAATTTGTCAGTATATATGAACATGGTGTTCAACTGTAACTTGTCAGTGTATAGTGATATCAGGTTATACTGTTATAGGTCAGTGTATATGGACATCAACTTATACTGTAACTAGTCAGTGTATATAGACATTAACTTATACTGTAACTAGTCAGTATATATGGACAATAACTTAAACTGTAACTAGTCAATGTATATTGACATCAGGTTATGCTGTCACTAGTCAGTGTATATGAACATCAGGTTATACTATAACTTGTCAGTGTAAATATACATAAGGTTATACTGTAACTTGTGAGTGTAAATATACATAAGGTTTTACTGTAACTAGTCAGTATATATGGACATGGTGTTCAACTTATCAGTGTATAGTGAAATCAGATTATATTGTAATTAGTCAGTTTATATACACATCAGGTTATACTGTAACTAGTCAATGTATATAGACATCAGGTTATATTGTAACTAGTCAGTGTATATGGAAATCAGGTCATCAAGTAACTAGTCAGTGTATATGGATATCAGGTTTTACAGTAACTCGTCAGTGTATATGGAGATCGGGTTATACTGTAACTTGTCAGTGTAAATAGACACATCAGATTATACGATAACAAGTCAGTGTATATGGATATCAAGTTATACTGTAATTAGTCAGTGTATGGTGACATCAGGTTATATTGTAACTAGTCAGTGTATATGGACATCAACTTATATTGTAACTAGTCAGTATATATGGACATCAGGTTATACTGTGACTAGTTAGAGTATTAGACATCAGGTTACATTGCAACTAGTCAGTGGATACGGACATCAGGATATACTCTAACTAGTAAGTATATATGGAGATCAAGTTATATTGTAACTACTCAGTGTATATGGACATCATGTTATACAGTAACTTTTCAGTGTATATGGACATCAGGTTATACTGTAATTTGTCAGTATATATGAACATGGTGTTCAACTGTAACTTGTCAGTGTATAGTGATATCAGGTTATACTGTTATAGGTCAGTGTATATGGACATCAACTTATACTGTAACTAGTCAGTGTATATAGACATTAACGTATACCGTAACTAGTCAGCATATATGGACATTAAGTTATATTGTAACTAGTCAATGTACATGGACATCAGGTTATACTGTAACTTGTCAATGTATATGGACATAAGGTTTTACTGTAACTAGTCAGTGTATAGTGAAATCAGATTATATTGTAATTAGTCAGTTTATATACACATCAGGTTATACTGTTAATAGTCAGTTGATAGTGACATTAAGTTATACTGTAGCTAGTCAATGTATATAGATATCAGGTTATATTGTAACTAGTCAGTATATATGGAAATCAGGTCATCAAATAACTAGTCAGTGTATATGGACATCAGGTTATACTGTAACTAGTCTGTGTATATAGACATTGGGTTATACTGTAACTAGTCTGTGTATATGGACATCAGGTTATACTGTAACAAGTTAATGTATATGGACATCAGGTTATACTGTAACTAGTCAGTGTATATGGACATTCATGTTATACGGTAACTTTTTAATGTATATGGACCTCAGGTTATTCTGTAATTAGACAGTATATATTGACATGGTGTTAAACAGTAACTAGTCAGGATATAGTGACATTAGGTTTTACTGTAACCAGTCAGTGAATATGAACATCAGATTATACTATCACTTGTCAGTGGAAATAGACATCAGGTAATACTGTAACTAGTCAGTGTTTATGGACATTAGGTTATACTGTAACTAGTCAGTATATAAGGACATGGTGGTCAACTGAAACAAGTCAGTGTATAGTGACATCAGGTTATATTGTAACTAGTCAGTGTATATAGACATCATATTTTACTCTAACTAGTCAGTGTTTATGGATATCAGGTTATACTGTAATTAGTCAGTTAATAGTGACATTAGGTTATATTTTACCTAGTCAGTGTATCTGGAGATCAGGTCATACTGTAACTAGTCTGTGTATATGGACATCAGGTTATACTGTAATTAGTCAGTCTATATGGACATCATATTTTACTCTAACTAGTCAGTGTTTATGGATATCAGGTTATACTTTAATTAGTCAGTTAATAGTGACATTAGGTTATACTGTACCTAGTCAGTGTATCTGGAGATCAGGTCATACTGTAACTAGTCTGTGTATATGGACATCAGTTTATACAGTAGTTAGTCGGGTTATAGTGACATCAGGTTATACTGTAGCTAGTCAGTGTATATGGACATCAGGTCATACTGTAGCTAGTCTGTGTATATGGACATCAGGTTATACAGTATTTAGTCGGGTTATAGTGATATCAGGTGATACTGTAACTAGTCAGTGTATAGTGACATCAGGTTATTTTGTAACTAGTCAGTGTATATAGACATTAACTTATACTGTAACTTGTCAGCATATATGAACATTAGGTTATACTTTAACTAGTCAATGTAAATAGACATTAACTTATACTGTAACTTGTCATCATATATGAACATTAGGTTAGACTGTAACTAGTCAGTGTATATGGACATGAAGTTATACTGCAATTAGTCAGTATATATTCACATTGTGTTGAACTGTAACTAGTCAGTGTATAGTGACATCAGGTTATTTTGTAACTAGTCAGTGTATATAGACATTAACTTATACTGTAACTTGTCAGCATATATGAACATTAGGTTATACTTTAACTAGTCAATGTAAATAGACATAAGGTTATACTATAACTTGTCAGTGTAAATAGACATCAGGTTATAATGTAACTAGTCAGTGTATAGTGACATCAGGTTACATTGTAACTAGTCAGTGTATATAAACATTAACTTATACTGTAACTAGTCAGTGTATATGGACATCAGGTTACACTGTAACTAGTCTGTGTATATAGACATCAGGTTATACTGTAATTAGTCAGTATATATTCACATTGTGTTGAATTGTAACTAGTCGGTGTATAGTGACATCAGGTTATTTTGTAACTAGGTTAAATGATAGAGTTCTGTTGTATGTATTAAAAAACATTTTACTGAAAAAGCATAAACTGTTCTTGAATATGACTGTGAGAAAAGGACAAAGACAAGAGTAACTTTATCCTCATCTTTTGCCCCCGCCCCCTCAATGAAAGTATTTCACAGATGTAAGTTAACAGGCGACAGCTTTCTGAATTGATTAAATACAAAAAGAAGTTTGTAACATGTGTAAATTATTATATAATTTATACTAATTTGTAACTAAATATAGTGGCATCTCCTGTTTCCACCCTTCACTCAGTTACTAGCTGTGTTAGCCTTTCATACCTCACACTAATCACTAAAATCACGCTCAAATAGATGTGTCAACACAAGTAGTGATAGTCATTTTTCCCAATCAGCATCTTTGATAGCGTGGTGTCCGAACAATGATTCTTTTATGTTAAACACTCAGCAAATTCGTTTGTGTAAAAAAAAAATGATACCAATATTTATGACTGATTGAAAGATCAACCATTACTTTTGAATTTGAACACGTTTAAATATTTTAAAAGGGACACAACTATCACATTAATAAAGATTATACAATAAGGAAATACACATCAATCATGAGGTTGGCATGTTTTGTTGAAATGCAATTCTTTAGAACAAGTATTCTTCTTGGATTTTACAAAGAGACATCAACAAAAATATTTAATTGTTGAACTTTGTTGTAAACAATACGGTTTTCTAAAACAAATACATTCATTCTGGTTTACAGAATAGTGAAACATTTTACTTATAACATTGATACGCTGTAAATATGAAAAAGACAGCTGAATATACAGGTAATAAGACATCGTTAAAACAAGCACACACATGGGAATCCTGCAAACGATTAACCATGTGTTCCTTTTTCAAATCAAACACATCATCAGGCTCGATAATCCAGGGGCTACGATCAATTTTGCTGTCTGCACCCTTGGAACATGCCATCGTAAAATTGAAGGTTCCATATGTGACACCTTGATGTACATTAAACGAATCTCGAGGTCGCATAACGGTATGGTTTTGAAGTTGGGTGTCACATATTCGCAATCTTCAAAAGTAGCGTATCAGCCTGTGATTGGCCAGTGTTTTTTCCTTGATCCAATCAAATTACTTGCCTTTGCCTCCAATATGCCATGACATAATTCAGGGGTGCAGAGAGCGATCATAGACCACAACGTTTCATGCGCGACTACGTACATAGTGATAAAACACTGCTTCTAACAAGTCATATCGTTGTAATAATCAGATCCATTGCCGTTTTAGGTATGATTTTTAGTGCAGATCAAAGACTAAGTCCTCGTATTTCGGAGGCGCATTCAAATCCGGACCTCTCCTCGATTTTGTCGCCTCATTATAACTTGGCAGACCAGTTACTCCTCCGTGAATCTGTCGTTGTTCGTTATTTTCACCCTCCGACGTATAGGCCAAGTTACTTTGTCCTAATGATACATTATTCGGCACATTTTCCTGTGTTCCACAAATGTATTGTCCGGACGGAACACGTACCCCTATAGCATCCCGAACTCTAAGGTCAGTTGACGGCATGTTACTGTCCTCAGATCTACTGCTGTATGAACGTGTTGTAGTGTCGCGCACTCGAGTATCGGATGACACTACATTACCACGTAGATGTCTAGTGTTATGGAGCGACGTTTCTCGTATATTGTCATTAGATACCAGTCCGGTTCTTTGCTGCCGTCGTGTTCTGTCTCTAACGATTGCTGAATTTGAACTTGCTATCAGTTTTCTATTAACCACGCTTTCATAACACATTAACCAAATGGCAAATGAGAACAAACATACAACAATGATTCCAACCAGCACAAGAGGATAGACTGGAATAACAAGCATAATTATGTCTTTAAGAAGAAACCACAATGACTGATACTGTCTTTCGGAATTGTCATTTGATGAAACCCGTGTCCAGAGTTGGGATTGAAATTGCATCGAAATACTGAAAAAAAAAAAAAAAAAAAATATTGATGTTTTTCAAAACAAGACACTATGTGAACATTGAATAGGCAAAATTAAATGTGAGTAATTCATGCATTTCCCATCTTGATAAAGCAATCTTCATGTGCGTGCAACAGAAATTGGCCGTTTGCATCCGTTTGCGGATAATGTGAATGCTGAGCATCTTTAAATTTTCTGGCGACATCATAGTCCTCCCAAACAGGAAACTTTGTATAAACCCACGGACTAAATATCTGCTTAAATCAGAACACAAACTAAGATAATCAACAATATGAGGAAACGAGAAAGTTAGCAACACATGTATAGCTGTTTGTGGTTTGTGGCACTTAATTTGACATTTCCTTCACACAGGATGCAAACTGTCATTTGTCCCCGAACGATCACAGCTATTGGTTTTCACAACTGGTCGATGTTGTTAGATACAAAATGATGATTTAACACTTTAATATAAAAACATGGGAATCAAATTTTACTTTGAGCTTGTGAAAAGGTCTGTTTCGTCACATTTTCCCACTTATTAACCTCCCAGTCACAGTCAATTAATTTAATGAAAGAAAATCTTCTTTTTTCCAACCTGTCAGGTATATTGTCCAAGACTGTACTTCAATTCATAGAGGCTTAATTTGTCAGCAGGTCACCAAATCACTTATTCGAAATAGTACTATAGTCATCGTTGAAGGCAAAAGCGACATATCCCCGATGTTAGCTGAAACACGTTATTTCTGATGGTATTACGAATGAATCTTGTCATTTTCTTGTTATTTTCTACATTTCAAAATTTCGCAATACAATTAGACTAATCTAATCTATGTAAGTCACTTATATCAAGGTATTTTATCATTGTCAGATGACCAGGGTCGGATCAGGTCAAATGTTAACAGATTTTATAACCATGTCATGGGTGAATAAACGTGACATATTAAACGTATTAAGATTTACAATGTATTTTCTCTCTGTTGTTGCAGTCTACGATTAGAAATAAGACATGAAATGTTTAGAACTGTGGTGACCGTTCTACATATTCAATTGTTTGTTATCTCTCCCTACACAGAAAGTGACGTCATCTTTATCATGTTGAAGAAAGTTTTAAGTATATCTAGACTGAAATCAAAAGCTCGATGAAATAAAACAAATAAATTCATGATTTGATTTTACGTCATCTCATCAAACACCAATTGTGTACAGGAAGTATGACAACAGATACACTTTATGATTATACTGACACGGTCATGAGACTTCTCACCTCTAAACCGTGTTTAACAGTATACATAGACACGTCATGACGGATACATATACATATATATCATTTAATGATAAATATGACTTACCTATTTTGCGGACATTGTACACCTTGCTCACTTCCTTCTGGTACCCATATGTCGTTAATCAGATTCATATGACCTTTCTCGTGAGTGTCAATTTATCTCGAAATACCAACGTATCTCACTATCTTAGCGGTGAGTAAACATAGGTAGCATATACACATGCGGACCAAATAGGCAGGGTCTCAGAGTCAATCAAATAAACATAGGTGGATACCCGATTGCGTTTAGGTGCGGTATGAAATTGTACTCAAGGTTTATAAAATCCAATGCTTACAAAACCGTGCAAAATATGATAAACGTCAACAACAAATCATCCAAATCCATTTTAAAACAGTTGGGAAATACATTTCAACCTTTATCAGTCATCAGTTGGTATTGTCTTGTTGACTTTTGATGAAACTAATAATGTAATCCTGAACATAAATGGTAGCAAATCACATAGAATTGGCGAAATCTTGTGTTGTGTTTCTTACTTGTGTTACTGTTAATGTGTTGTGTTTTTTATACCTGTGTCACTGTGACACTCTGGTAATGTGTTGTGTTTGATACCTACGTTACTGTGACACTATGGAAATGTTTTTTTTTTTTTATACCTGCGTCAACGTTACACTCTGGTGAAGTGTTGTGATTGATACCTGCGTTACTGTGACTGTCTCGTAATGTGTTGTGTTCGATACCTGCGTTACTGTGACACTCTGGAAATGTGTTGTGATTTACAACTGAATTACTGTGTCGGTCTGGTAATGTTTTTTGTTTGATACCTGCGTTACTGAGACACTCTGGTAATGCTTTGTGTTTGATAACTGCGTTACTGTGACACTCTGGTAATGTGTTGTGTTTGTTACCTGTGTTACTGTGACACTCTGGTAATGTGTTGTGTTTGTTTGTTACCTGTGTTACAGTGACACTCTGGTAAAGTGTTGTGTTTGTTACCTGTGTTACTGTGACACTCTGGTAATGTGTTGTGGTTGATGCCTGCGTTACAGTGACAATCTGGTAATGTGTTGTGGTTGATACCTACGTTACTGTGACAATCTGGAAATGTGTTGTGTTTTACAACTGAATTACTATGTCAGTCTGGTAATGTGTTTTGTTTGATACCTGTGTTACAGTGACACTCTGGAAATGTGTTTTTTTTATACCTGCGTCCCTGTGACACTCTGGTGAAGTGTTGTGATTGATACCTGCGTTACTGTGACTGTCTCCTAATGTTTTGTGTTTGATACCTGCGTTGCTGTGACACTCTGGAAATGTGTTGTGATTTACAACTGAATTACTGAGTCGGTCTTGTAATGTTTTTTGTATGATACCTGCGTTACTGAGACACTCTGGTAATGTGTTGTGTTTGATACCTTCGTTACTGTGACACTCTGGTAATGTGTTCTGTTTGTTTGTTACCTCTGTTCAATGACACTCTGGTAATGTGTTGTGTTTGTTACCTGTGTTACTGTGACACTCTGGTAATGTGTTGTGGTTGAAGCCTGCGTTACTGTGACACTCTGGAAATGTGTTTTTTTTATACCTGCGTCACTGTGACACTATGGTGAAGTGTTGTGATTGATACCTGCGTTACTGTGACTGTCTCGTAATGTGTTGTGTTCGATACCTGCGTTACTGTAATACTCTGGAAATGTGTTGTGATTTACAACTGAATTACTGTGTCGTCCTTGTAATGTTTTTTGTTTGATACCTGTGTTACTGAGACACTCTGGTAATGTGTTGTGTTTGATACCTCCGTTACTGTGACACTCTGGTAATGTGTTGTGTTTGTTTGCTGTGTTACTGTGACACTCTGGTAATGTGTTGTGGTTGATGCCTGCGTTACAGTGATACTCTGGTAATGTGTTGTGGTTGATACCTCCGTTACTGTGACACTCTGGTAATGTGTTGTGGTTGATGCCTGCGTTACTGTGACACTCTGGTAATGTGTTGTGGTTGATACCTCCGTTACTGTGACACTCTGGTAATGTGTTGTGTTTGTTACCCACATTACTGTGACACTCTGGCAATGTGTTGTCTTGTATTTGTAACATACCTTACTGTGCCACTCTGGTAATGTGATGTGTTGTGTTTGATTCCTGCATTACTGTGATACTCCGGTAATGTGTTGTGTTTGTTTGTTACCTGTGTTACAGTGACACTCTAGTAATGTGTTGTGTTTGTCACCTGCGTTACTGTGACACTCTTGCGATGTATTATGTTTGATACATGCGTTAGAGGGACACTCTAGTAATGTGTTGTGTTTGAATTACTATGTCAGTCTGGTAATGTGTTGTGTTTTACAATTGAATTACTATGTCAGTCTAGTAATGTGTTTTGTTTGATACCTGTGTTGCTGTGACACTCTGGTAATGTGTTGTGGTTGATACATGTGTTACTATGACACTCTGGTAATGTGTTGTGTTTGATTCCTCCTTTACAGTGACACTCTGGTAATGTGTTGTGGTTGATGCCTGCGTTACTGTGACTGTACTGTTTCACAGTCTTTAATAACGAGTATACAAACCCCCGGAGAGGGTGAAAACCTACAATCAAACAATGAATCTTAATTAAAACCTTGAAACTGGACATTTGTATGCATATTGTTTAACCGTTGACTAAAATCTCGGCAGAGTTTGTGATTGACTTGATCGACAGTTCATGACACTTGTTACAAGGTAAACTGACCTGATATGTACGCGTTAACATCACTAAAACACGTAATTGAACTAGAAACAAAATATAGAAGGAATGTTCACTCACTCTTTGGGTTGTAACCCCTTCAAAATCCTATTTCGATAGGCAAAACATGTGCCGACTTCGGTGGATGTCGATAAAATGAAACAAGTTTACTCAACCCGCGCTCTGGCGGTTGGTTGCGCGTAAGCGAACCGACTTCAAACGAACCAACACTGAACCCGAACCGAATGTTACTTTACACTCCCCTCCTGAGTTTACCTCACCAACTTATAATATAGATGATAGTTCTTTAAAGACACAAAGTTAACAAGTTTGAGTCATTCTGAACACAAAAGCACTAATTGCGTAACTGGACGGAAGTAAGTCGCTGGTCCGGAGTCTCGCATCACACGAACTGCTGCTTTCCTCACTAGGCTGTCTGAACTAGGAAATATCTTCTCGACAAGACCGACAGGCCACTGGTTGCGAGAGACACAGGATTCCGTCAACAGAACCACATCTCCTTCCTGGAGGTTTTTGCGTTCTTGCTTCCATTTTGGCCGTGACTGAAGATTCTGAAGGTACTGGCCCCTCCACCTTTTCCAGAACTGATTGGCTAACACCTGCACCTGCTTCCACTGAGATTTATACATATCCTGAAGTTGGAGTTCCTCAAAGGGCGCCACATCCTGCTTCACTTTCTGAGTTAGAAGCGTGTTCGGAGACAGTATGCTTGGTGAATCAGGGTCACTTGAGACAGGCGTGATAGGCCTGCTGTTTATGATGGCACACACTTCTGCCATAAGTGTGCACAAAACGTCATGGGTAAGTGGTTTCCCTTGAACCTCGCGCAACATCGAGTCTAAGATCCTCCTGACAAGGCCAATCATCCTCTCCCAGGCCCCTCCCATGTTAGAGGCGTGGGGAGGGTTGAACTTCCACACAACCCTGTGTTCGAGAAGAAAGCTCTGGATGTCATTATCCTCTACGTTTACTGTGCACATACCTAGTTCACCTGTTGCCCCGACGAAGTTTGTGCCACAGTCCGACCGGAATACCTTGACTGGTTCACGAAGTGCCATGAATCGCCTAAGCGAGTTGATGAATGAGGCCGAAGAGAGTTCTTCCACCACCTCGACGTGCACTGCCCTGGCGACAAGGCAAGAGAACATTATTGCCCATCTTTTAGAGTTGGCCGCTCCACCTCTAGTGCGTCGTGTGGTCACCGACCACGGCCCAAATGCGTCAACTCCCACATATGTGAAGGGAGGACTTGGGGTCATACGGTCAGGTGGAAGATCCGACATTTTCTGATGTTCGACCTTTCCTCTTAGTTTCTTGCATTTGACACAGATACGCAACAGGGACGAGATCAACCTTTTCCCTCCAATGATCCAGAAGCCAGCTGCTCTCAGTGCTCCTTCCGTGAATGTTCTTCCCTGATGTTGAACGGAGCTGTGGTAGTGATGGATAAGCAAGGTAGCAATGTGGTGTCCTTTGGGCACGATCACGGGGTTAACCTCGCCGCTCGCGAGATCCTTGGATCTGTTAAGTCGGCCTCCTATTCTAAGAATGCCATGTTCATCAAGGTAAGGTGAGAGTGGTAGGAGTGGGCTACTGGAGTTGAGTCCTTTACCATCACGTAGACATTTTATCTCCAAATAAAAGGAATCAAGCTGTGCTTGTTTAATGATGACTCGCTCCGTCTCTTGGAACATGTCAACGTTCTTGTGTATAGTGCACCAATGCCAGCCACTGCAGTGGTCTTCGTTCCTAGAATGGGTGCGTGCGATGTGTTTCAATAGGGCAATAGCTCTAACCAGACGACCCCATGAGGAAAATCTTTGAAACCGCGTTCCGTCCAAACGCGGAGTTTCGCTGGAAGATGTTTTGAGAGAGGTGACGTCAGGCCTTACCTCTTTATCGGTCTCTACTTGAAGGAGGGGTTAGGTCACTTCTGCAATTTCCTCCTCAAGAAGTCCAGGGCCCTTCACCCATGGGCTAGCTTGAATGACCTTTGCATGTACAGATCTCGCAGCCACGTCTGCAGGATTGCTAAGGGTGGAGACATGAGTCCACTGATTCGGCGTAGAGAAAGCCCTTATCTTCTCGACGCGGTTCGACACATACACATAAAACCTCCTTTCCTCGTTGTGAATATAACCAAGAACGACTTGACTGTCTGAATAGAAACGGACGCTGTCTAGCTTAACGCCTAGTTGCTCGATGACAGTTTGAGCTATTTCAACAGCAAGTACTGCCGCACAAAGTTCTAACCGAGGGATCGTGTGACCCTTTCGTGGCGCGACCTTAGCCTTCCCATAGACGAAGCTGACCTCTGTGATGCCACTTATGTGGAAGGTCTTCAGATAGGATGCTGCAGCAATAGCATCCTGGGATGCGTCGGCAAAGGTGTGGAGCTCCCTCCGAGAAACATCGGTATGAGCAAAGGTGGAGTAGACTCGTGGAATCCTTACATCCTCTAGAGAAGCGAGAGAATCTCGCCACGTCTTCCACTCCGCCTCGCGGTCTGGTGGCAAAGGCTCGTCCCACCCACCAGATGAATTACACGCCATCAGATCCCGAAGAATGAGCTTTCCTCGAATCACCACCGGTGCAATGAGTCCCAGTGGATCAAAAATACTGTTGACGGTGGAGAGCACACCCCGACGTGTGAAGGGCTGCACATCTGGACACACTTGATAGGTAAAGGTGTCATTGTTCACGTTCCATACAAGACCTAGACTTCTCTGAAGAGGAATGACGTCCTTCCCTAACTCTAGGCCCTTTAGTCCTTTGGCCAGGTCATTTGGGTGAAAGGCATCAAGCACCTCCTTGCTACTGGAAGTTATCTTGTGTAATCTCAGATTGCCTTCGCGTGCTAGGGTCGACTGAGTGCGCTTCATGAGATCAATGCCTGTCTTGACGTCATCAGTTGAGACAAGTCCATCGTCGACGTAGAAATTTTGCGACACAAATTCCTTGATATCAGAGTCCGCGCGCTCAACAGATTTCCTTAGTCCAAAGGTGGCAACAGCAGGGGAGGGACTGTTGCCAAATACATGCACAGCCATCCTGTATTCAATTAACTCAAGTTCAGGATTATTGTCTCTGTGCTAGAAGAATCTAAGATAATCCCTTCTACGCGGAAACAATAGAACATGTGTTCTATGTCGGCGGTAAGGGCAATCGATCCTTTTCTAAAGCGTAGTAGAATACCTAGAAGGCTGTTCGTTGAGTCAGGCCCTGTGAGCAAAACGTCGTTCAGCGACACGTCTCCAAACTTCGCCGAAGAGTCGAATACACCTCTGATAGTGTTTGGCTTCTTTGGGTTATATACTCCGAACAATGGAAGATACCATCTCTCCTGGTTGTTAGCGAGATCAGGAGCAATTTCCGCTTGTCCCTTGTCCAGAATTTTCTGCATGAATTCCACCATGTGCTGTTTCTTATTTTCATCCCTTTTCATGCTAGCTAAGAGGGAATTGGCTCTCTTCAAAGCTAAAGGACGATTATCTGGAAGCCGCTTCCTGTTGACCTTGAAGGGAAGTGGGGCCACCCAGCTGCCCTCCTCATCCTTCCTGAATCCTGAGTTCATTATGTCAATGAATTGTTTGTCCTGGATAGATAATCCTGGCTCATTATCGTTTGGTGTCTTGCGGAAGACTTCGTCTCCAGTAAAGGATATATCCAGATCGTTGGGACATGGCTGTAGCAGAGATGGCCTTCCATTACTAAGTGTATTGACCTTGTTGACGTTGACGTGGCTTGGTCTGTGTGCACTACCCAGGCAAGTCTCGCCTATCACCACCCAGCCGAGATGAAGTTTTTGTGCAAATGGTGAGTTAGCACTACCTAGACGCTGATCTAGAACATGGTGAACTATTTGAAGGTCACGTCCTATCAATAGTGTAATGTCTGAATCTGGATCTATAGGTGGGATAAGACCTTTCAAATCCTGAAGGTGGGGAAAATGCCTTGTCACTTCCGGGGAAGGAATCTCCTGTCTCATGTTGGGTATCGCGTCACATTCAATGATGTCAGGAAGTTCTGTCTTGAATGTGCCATCCACCGACTCAATGATGTAACCAGATGCCAACCTGCCTGTGGTAACATGGCTGCCAGAACAGGATGACATGGCGTATTCCAGATCTGGTCCATTTTCATCGAAGTGGTTGAAAAGTGACGATCGTCCAAGTGATCTGTTGCTCTGGTCATCAAGAATAGTATACAACCGCATGACCTTGCTTGGATAATCCTTATGGTAAATCTGGGCTAACACAACCTTACCACATGATTTACTTGTATTTTCCCTTTGGCCACATACTTGGGTACAAATGCCCACAACAGCACCTTGAGTCCTTAAACTGGAGTCTCCTTGTGTCTGACCCTCCCCTCCATGAGCTTTGGAGGCTGACTCTTTGACATCAACGTGAAGTGCTGAAGGATGGTCCTTACTACCACATGTGTCGCACTGAACGGACGCGGTGCAACTCTTAGCTAAGTGCTTCTGAGGACCACAGCACCTGAAACATATTCCATTTGAAAAGAGGAATTCCTTTCGTTCTTTGATGGGTTTGGAGCGGAAAGAACGGCACTTGTTTAATGAGTGATTAGTGTTATGAAGTGGACAAGTGTCCTCTGTCACACTGGGGGCACCAGTTTCAGTCTTTCTTGTTGTTATCTTTGTTCGTGCAGTCTGATCTCTCGACTCTTTGTTGACATCTGGGATAGGGACGTTGTATTCAAAACTGGGGTCGTTCCTTACTCTTGCTAATTCCCGCAAGAACCTATTGAAATGTGAAAAGGGAGGGTATGTGACTTGATGCTTCTCCTTGTACTTCACAGCCTCTGTTGTCCACTTTTCTTGGATGTATGTAGGGAGTTTGCTGACAATGGGGTTCACGCCTGATGATGAATCGTAGTAAGCAAGTAGTACCCTATATCTTGGGTCCTCCTTCAACGAGGCTATCTCTGACACAATGTCTGATAACTCAAACAAGCGGTGATGATCCTTGTTGCTTATCCTTTGGAAGGAACTTAATTTCTTTTTAACAGACGCTTCAACCGACTCTGGACTTCCATATTTGTCCTGTAACCTCTCCCAAATGAGTTTCACTCCGTTTCCGGGATTGCTGGCATTAGCGGCTCGTAACGTGAGTGCAAACTTTGAGGACTCCGGCCCTAACCATTTCACCAAAAGATCAATTTCCTCTAGCGGTGATAGACTTAAGTCGCTGATAATTGCACTGAAACTGGCCTTCCATGTTCTGAAGTGTTCCGGCACACCATCAAACTTGGTAAATCGTAGTAGGAGTAGATCTTTCTTGGCCAGATACTTAGTAAATACAGAGCACATATCCAAGTATGGAGAGGCAGTGGAATAGGTTTGAGGCGATGAGGTGATCATGGCAGGATGTGGGGCAGGGGGGAGAGTGGTGTGAAGACTGTCAAGCTGCTGAGGTGTGCTGGGAGGAATCTGACTTATCACTGCCTGATCCTCATGAGTTGACAAAGGAGTACTGGTAACAGTTGGAGCTGCCATTCTGTCTGTAACACAAGTCTTTGCCGGACTGTTAACCTGATACAACACCGGATCCCTAGGATGGTATGGAAGAGCATGAGGGTCCAATCCAGGAGAAGGTTGGTGCGGTAGGTCCGTATTATTATGAGGCTGCCACCTGGGAGGCAACCTGGGAACAGGGTTGAGCCGGTTTAATTCCAAATGTAACGGAGAGATGGTTTTATGAAGGCCATTATCCCTTTTATTATCAGGGTCGTCGGGTTCCTCCTGGTCTGATTGTTGTTCAGCTATAAACTTTGAAATCCTCTCATGTTTTTCTGGAGCTGTCTCTTGTTTTATAGATAACGCCCGAAATGACGAGTGTGAACATATCGAGTTACCTGTGAAATCCATAACCGCCTTGAATTCAGCCTCAGCTTCATCAGCTTCTCTCTGTGTATGAAGGATTGACAAATCAGCCTGTAGGATAGCTTGTTTCCTCGCAATCTCAGCCTCTTGTTTAACAAACCTAAGTTTGACCTTTGACCTCTCCGCCCTAGCCTTAGTCTTAAGGAGAAGGGTCGTAACTGTACTTGAGGTAATAGAACCGGATTTTCTTGAGGTGGTATGTGCCTCCAAAGCAGAGTCAAGAACCTGAGAATACATATCATCTCTTGCCTGTGTGGGATTTCTGGTGGTGTCGTGTGTCTGAGACGCAGAGTCAAGAGCTTGGGAGGATGGGATTGTGTTATCCTGTGCCTGTGTGGGCTGCTGTAGGTTTTGTTTCATGGACATTTCACTAAGAAATTTTAGGACTTTGTCATCGATGCTTGACTCAATAAGTCGTTGACATACTAACTGCCTTTCGCCGTCATGCGATCTTACCCTGTAGATAATACTGTGTATCGACAGTGTGCCTGCTTAAGTCTCTTAAGGAATTTCTGAACATTATCATTGTCTGTACTGTCTAACCTGTCAAGATTTGACAATAGTGAGTCAATTTCGTGTTTAATGGCAGATAACCTTCCCACATGGAACGTAACAAATTCATCGTATGCTGTTTTACCCTTCTCAGATAGTTGTCTGACTCGTGTTAGTCGATTGATTTCCATACCCTCCACGCTCTGGGCTGTATGGCTCATTGTAGAACCGATCTGTGGGGCTGGATTACCTAGAGTTTTCACTGTACTGTTTCACAGTCTTTAATAACGAGTATACAAACCCCCGGAGAGGGTGAAAACCTACAATCAAACAATGAATCTTAATTAAAACCTTGAAACTGGACATTTGTATGCATATTGTTTAACCGTTGACTGAAATCTCGGCAGAGTTTGTGATTGACTTGATCGACAGCTCATGACACTTGTTACAAGGTAAACTGACATGATATGTACGCGTTACACCACTAAAACACGTAATTGAACTAGAAACAAAATATAGAAGGAATGTTCACTCACTCTTTGGGTTGTAACCCCTTCAAAATCCTATTTCGATAGGCAAAACATGTGCCGACTTCGGTGGATGTCGATAAAATGAAACAAGTTTACTCAACCCGCGCTCTGGCGGTTGGTTGCGCGTAAGCGAACCGACTTCAAACGAACCAACACTGAACCCGAACCGAATGTTACTTTACAGTGACACTCTGGTAATGTGATGTGTTTGATACCTACGTTACTGTGACAATCTGGTAATGTGTTGTGTTTTGCAATTGAATTACTATGTCAGTCTAGTAATGTGTTTTGTTTGATACCTGTGTTACTGTGACACTCTGGTAATGTGTTGTGGTTGATGCCTGCGTTACTGTGACACTCTGGTAATGTGTTGTGGTTGATACATGTGTTACTATGACACTCTGGTAATGTGTTGTGTTTGATACCTCCGTTACAGTGACACTCTGGTAATGTGATGTGTTTGTTACCTATGTTACTGTGACACTCTGGTAACATGATGTGTTTGTTACCTGTGTTACTGTGACACTCTGGTAATGTGTTGTTGTTGATAAATGTGTTACTATGAAACTCTGGTAATGTGTTGTGTTTGATACCTACGTTACTGTGACAATCTGGAAATGTGTTGTGTTTTACAATTGAATTACTATGTCAGTCTAGTAATGTGTTTTGTTTGATACCTGTGTTACTGTGACACTCTGGTAATGTGTTGTGGTTGATGCCTGCGTTACTGTGACACTCTGGTAATGTGTTGTGGTTGATGCCTGCGTTACTGTGACACTCTGGAAATGTGTTTTTTTATACCTGCGTCACTGTGACACTCTGGTGAAGTGATGTGATTGATACCTGCGTTAATGTGACTGTGTCGTAATGTGTTGTGTTCGATACCTGCGTTACTGTGACACTCTGGAAATGTGTTGTGATTTACAACTGAATTACTGTGTCGGTCTTGTAATGTTTTTTGTTTGATACCTGCGTTACTGTGACACTCTGGTAATGTGTTGTGTTTGTTACCTGTGTGACACTCTGGTAATGTGTTGTGTTTGATACCTCCGTTACAGTGACACTCTGGTAATGTGATGTGTTTGTTACCTATGTTACTGTGACATTCTGGTAATGTGTTGTGGTTGATAAATGTGTTACTATGACACTCTGGTAATGTGTTGTGTTTGATACCTACGTTACTGTGACAATCTGGAAATGTGTTGTGTTTTACAATTGCATTACTATGTCAGTCTAGTAATGTGTCTTGTTTGATACCTGTGTTACTGTGACACTCTGGTAATGTGTTGTGTTTGTTACCTGTGTTACTATGACACTCTGGTAATGTGTTGTGTTTGATACCTCCGTTACAGTGACACTCTGGTAATGTGATGTGTTTGTTACCTATGTTACTGTGACACTCTGGTAATGTGTTGTGGTTGATGCCTGCGTTACTGTGACACTCTGGTAATGTGTTGTGGTTGATACATGTGTTACTATGACACTCTGGTAATGTGTTCTGTTTGATACCTCCGTTACAGTGACACTCTGGTAATGTGATGTGTTTGTTACCTATGTTACTGTGACACTCTGGTAATGTGTTGTGGTTGATAAATGTGTTACTATGACACTCTGGTAATGTGTTGTGTTTGATATCTACGTTACTGTGACAATCTGGAAATGTGTTGTGTTTTACAATTGAATTACTATGTCAGTCTAGTAATGTGTTTTGTTTGATACCTGTGTTACTGTGACACTCTGGTAATGTGTTGTGTTTGTTACCTGTGTTACTATAACACTCTGGTAATGTGTTGTGTTTGATACCTCCGTTACAGTGACACTCTGGTAATGTGATTTGTTTCTTACCTATGTTACTGTGACACTCTGGTAATGTGTTGTGGTTGATACATGTGTTACTATGACACTCTGGTAATGTGTTGTGTTTGATACCTCCGTTACAGTGACACTCTGGTAATGTGATGTGTTTGTTACCTGTGTTACTGTGACACTCTGGTAATGTGTTGTTGTTGATCAATGTGTTACTATGACACTCTGGTAATGTGTTGTGTTTGTTACTTGTGTTACTGTGACACTCTGGTAATGTGTTGTGGTTGATGCCTGCGTTACTGTGACACTCTGGTAATGTGTTGTGGTTGATGCCTGCGTTACTGTGACACTCTGGAAATGTGTTTTTTTTATACCTGCGTCACTGTGACACTCTGGTGAAGTGATGTGATTGATACCTGCGTTACTGTGACTGTGTCGTAATGTGTTGTGTTCGATACCTGCGTTACTGTGACACTCTGGAAATGTGTTGTGATTTACAACTGAATTACTGTCTCGGTCTTGTAATGTATTTTGCATGATACCTGTGTTACTGAGACACTCTGGAAATGTGTTGTGTTTGTTTGTTACCTGTGTTACAGTGACACTCTGGTAATGTGTTGTGTTTGTTACCTGTGTTACTGTGACACTCTGATAATGTGTTGTGTTTGATACCTGCGTTACTGGGACACTCTGGTAATGTGTTGTGTTTGATACCTTCGTTACTGTGACACTCTGGTAATTTCGTGTGTTTGTTTGTTACCTGTGTTACAGTGACACTCTGGTAATGTGTTGTGTTTGCTACCTGTGTTACTGTGACACTCTGGTAATGTGTTGTGGTTGTAGCCTGCGTTACTGTGACACTCTTGTAATGTGTTTTTTTTACAACTGAATTACTGTGTCGGTCTTGTAATGTTTCTTGGTTGTTATCTGTGTTAGAGTGACAATCTGGTAATGTGTTGTGTTTGTTACCTGTGTTACTGTGACACTCTGGTAATGTGTTGTGGTTGATGACTGCGTTAGAGTGACTGTCACCATGTAATGTGTTGTGTCACCATGTAATGTGTTGTGTCACCATGTAATGTGTTGTGTCACCATGTAATGTGTTGTGTCACAATGTCATGTGTTGTGCCACCATGTAATGTCTCTTGTCACCATGTAATGTGTTGTGTTACCATGTAATGTGTTGTGTCACCATGTAATGTGTTGTGTCACCATGTAATGTGTTGTGTCACAATGTCATGTGTTGTGCCACCATGTAATGTCTCTTGTCACTATGTAATGTGTTGTGTCACTATGTAATGTCTCTTGTCACCATGTAATGTGTTGTGTCACCATGTAATGTCTCTTGTTACCATGTAATGTGTTGTGTCACCATGTAATGTCTCTTGTCACCATGTAATGTGTTGTGTCACCATGTAATGTGTTGTGTCACCATGTAATGTGTTGTGTCACCATGTAATGTGTTGTGTCACAATGTCATGTGTTGTGCCACCATGTAATGTCTCTTGTCACTATGTAATGTGTTGTGTCACTATGTAATGTCTCTTGTCACCATGTAATGTGTTGTGTCACCATGTAATGTCTCTTGTCATCAAGTCATGTTTTGTGTCACCATGTAATGTCTCTTGTCATCAAGTCATGTGTTGTGTCACCATGTAATGTCTCTTGTCATCAAGTCATGTGTTGTGTCACCATGTAATGTCTCTTGTTACCATGTAATGTGTTGTGTGTTGTGTCACCATGTAATGTCTCTTGTCACCATGTAATGTGTTGTGTCACCATGTAATGTGTTGTGTCACCATGTAATGTGTTGTGTCACCATGTAATGTCTCTTGTCATCAAGTCATGTGTTGTGTCACCATGTAATGTCTCTTGTCATGTAATGTCTCTTGTCACCATGTAATGTGTTGTGTCACCATGTAATGTCTCTTGTTACCATGTAATGTGTTGTGTCACTATGTAATGTCTCTTGTTACCATGTAATGTGTTGTGTCACCATGTAATGTCTCTTGTTACCATGTAATGTGTTGTGTCACCATGTAATGTGTTGTGTCACCATGTAATGTGTTGTGTCACAATGTCATGTGTTGTGCCACCATGTAATGTCTCTTGTCACCATGTAATGTGTTGTGTCACCATGTAATGTCTCTTGTCACCATGTAATGTGTTGTGTCACCATGTAATGTCTCTTGTCATCCATGTAATGTTGTGTCACCATGTAATGTCATGTCATCAATGTCATGTGTTGTGTCACCATGTAATGTCTCTTGTCACCATGTAATGTGTTGTGTCACCATGTAATGTCTCTTGTTACCATGTAATGTGTTGTGTCACCATGTAATGTCTCTTGTCACCATGTAATGTGTTGTGTCACCATGTAATGTGTTGTGTCACCATGTAATGTGTTGTGTCACCATGTAATGTGTTGTGTCACCATGTAATGTGTTGTGTCACCATGTAATGTCTCTTGTCACCATGTAATGTGTCACCATGTAATGTCTCTTGTCACCATGTAATGTGTTGTGAGTCATGTGTTGTGTCACCATGTAATGTCTCTTGTCAACAAGTCATGTGTTGTGTCACAATGTCATGTGTTGTGTCACCATGTAATGTCTCTTGTCATCAAGTCATGTGTTGTGTCACCATGTAATGTCTCTTGTCATCATGTAATGTGTTGTGTCACCATGTAATGTCTCTTGTTACCATGTAATGTGTTGTGTCACTATGTAATGTCTCTTGTTACCATGTAATGTGTTGTGTCACCATGTAATGTGTTGTGTCACCATGTAAAGTCTTTTGTCATCAAGTCATGTGTTGTGTCACCATGTAATGTCTCTTGTCATCAAGTCATGTGTTGTGTCACCATGTAATGTCTCTTGTCACCATGTAATGTGTTGTGTTACCATGTAATGTGTTGTGTCACCATGTAATGTGTTGTGTCACCATGTAATGTGTTGTGTCACCATGTAATGTGTTGTGTCACAATGTCATGTGTTGTGCCACCATGTAATGTCTCTTGTCACCATGTAATGTGTTGAGTCACCATGTAATGTCTCTTGTAATGTGTTGTGTCACCATGTAATGTCTCTTGTCATCAAGTCATGTGTTGTGTCACCATGTAATGTCTCACCATGTAATGTCTCTTGTCAGACATGTAATGTGTTGTGTCACCATGTAATGTGTTGTGTCACCATGTGTTGTGTCACAATGTCATGTGTTGTGTCACCATGTAATGTCTTGTGTAATTTGTTGTGTTTTCTTGTAATGTGTTTTGTCATCTTGTCATGTGTTGTGTCACCATGTAATGTGTTGTGTCACCATGTAATGTCTCTTGTCATCAAGTCATGTGTTGTGTCACCATGTAATGTCTCTTGTCATCAAATCATGTGTTGTGTCACTATGTAATGTCTCTTGTCAACAAGTCTGGTGTTGTGTCACCATGTAATGTCTCTTGTCATCAAGTCATGTGTTGTGTCACCATGTAATGTCTCTTGTCAACAAGTCATGTGTTGTGTCACAATGTAATGTCTCTTGTCACCATGTAATGTGTTGTGTCACCATGTAATGTCTCTTGTCAACAAGTAATGTGTTGTGTCACCATGTCATTTAATGTCTCTTGTTACCATGTAATGTGTTGTGTCACCATGTAATGTCTCTTGTCACCATGTAATGTGTTGTGTCACCATGTAATGTGTTTTGTCACCATGTAATGTGTTGTGTCACAATGTCATGTGTTGTGCCACCATGTAATGTCTCTTGTCTCTTGTTACCATGTAATGTGTTGTGTCACCATGTAATGTCTCTTGTCACCATGTAATGTGTTGTGTTACCATGTAATGTGTTGTGTCACCATGTAATGTGTTGTGTCACCATGTAATGTGTTGTGTCACCATGTAATGTGTTGTGTCACAATGTCATGTGTTGTGTCACCATGTAATGTCTCTTGTCACTATGTAATGTGTTGTGTCACTATGTAATGTCTCTTGTCACCATGTAATGTGTTGTGTCACCATGTAATGTCTCTTGTTACCATGTAATGTGTTGTGTCACCATGTAATGTCTCTTGTCATCAAGTCATGTGTAGTGTCACCATATAATGTCTCTTGTCACCATGTAATGTGTTGTGTCACAATGTCATGTCTCTTGTAAGCAGGTAATGTGTTGTGTCACAAGTAATGTGTGTCACCATGTAATGTCTCTTGTGTTGTGTCACAATGTAATGTGTTGTGTCATCATGTAATGTATTGTGTCATCATGTATCATATCATGCGTTGTGTCACCATGTAATATGTTCTGGCACCATGTAATGTGTTGTGTCATCATGTAATGTGTTGTGTCACAATGTAATGTGTTGTGTCATCATGTAATGTGTTGTGTCATCATGTAATGTCTCTTGTTACCATGTAATGTGTTGTGTCACCATGTAATGTGTTTGTCATCATGTAATCATGTGTTGTGTCACCATGTAATGTCTCTTGTCACCATGTAATGTAATGTGTTGTGTCACCATGTAATGTCTCTTGTCACCATGTAATGTGTTGTGTAACCATGTAATGTGTTGTGTCACCATGTAATGTGTTGTGTCACCATGTAATGTGTTGTGTCACAATGTCATGTCATGTGTTGTGTCACCATGTAATGTCTCTTGTCACCATGTAATGTGTTGTGTCACCATGTAATGTCTCTTGTCACCATGTAATGTGTTGTGTCACCATGTAATGTCTCTTGTCATCATGTAATGTGTTGTGTCACCATGTAATGTCTCTTGTCACCATGTAATGTGTTGTGTCACCATGTAATGTCTCTTGTTACCATGTAATGTGTTGTGTCACCATGTAATCTGTAGAGAAAACGTCTAATCTCAATTCACAGAGTGTAATGTGGTGTGTCACCATGTAATGTGTTTGTCACCATGTAATGTGTTGTGTCACCATGTAATGTCTCTTGTCACCATGTAATGTGTTGTGTCACCATGTAATGTGTTGTGTCACAATGGCATGTGTTGTGCCACCATGTAATGTCTCTTGTCACCATGTAATGTGTTGTGTCACCATGTAATGTCTCTTGTCATCATGTCATGTGTTGTGTCACCATGTAATGTCTCTTGTCATCAAGTCATTTGTGGTGTCACCATGTAATGTCTCTTGTCATCAAGTCATGTGTTGTGTCACCATGTAATGTCTCTAATGTCATGTGTTGTGTCACCATGTAATGTGTGTCACCATGTAATGTGTTGTGTCACCATGTAATGTGTTGTGTCACCATGTAATGTGTTTGTCATGTCATGTGTTGTGTCACCATGTAATGTCTCTTGTCATGTGTTGTGTTGTGTCACCATGTAATGTCTCTTGTCATGTGTTGTGTCACATGTAATCATAATGTCTCTTGTCATAATGTGTTGTGTCACCATGTAATGTGTAGTGTCACAATGTCATGTGTTGTGTCACCATGTAATGTCTTTGTCACCATGTAATGTGTTGTGTCACCATGTAATGTGTCTTGTCAACATGTCATGTGTTGTGTCACCATGTAATGTCTCTTGTCATCAAATGTGTTGTGTCACCATGTAATGTCTCTTGTCATCATGTCATGTGTTGTGTCACCATGTAATGTCTCTTGTCATCAAGTCATGTGTTGTGTCACCATGTAATGTCTCTTGTCATCAAGTCATGTGTTGTGTCACCATGTAATGTCTCTTGTTACCATGTAATGTGTTGTGTCACCATGTAATGTCTCTTGTCATCAAGTCATGTGTAGTGTCACCATATCACCATGTAATGTGTTGTGTCACCTAATGTGTTGTGTCACCATGTAATGTCTCTTGTCATCAAGTCATGTTTTGTGTCACCATGTAATGTCTCTTGTCATCAAGTCATGTGTTGTGTCACCATGTAATGTCTCTTGTCATCAAATCATGTGTTGTGTCACTATGTAATGTCTCTTGTCAACAAGTCATGTGTTGTGTCACCATGTAATGTCTCTTGTCACCATGTAATGTGTTGTGTCACCATGTAATGTCTCTTGTCATCAAGTCATGTGTTGTGTCACCATGTAATGTCTCTTGTCATCAAGTCATGTGTAGTGTCACCATGTAATGTCTCTTGTTACCATGTAATGTGTTGTGTCACCATGTAATGTCTCTTGTCACCATGTAATGTGACACTCTGGTAATGTGTTGTGTTTGATATATCCGTTACATTCACACTCTGGTAACGTGTTGTGTTTGTTACCTCGTTATTGTGACACTCTGGGTAATGTGTTGTATTTGAAACCTACCTTACTGTGCCACTCTGGTAATGTGATGTGTTATGTTTGATACCTGCATTACTGTGATACTCCGGTAATGTGTTGTGTTTGTTTGTAACCTGTGTTACTGTGACATTCTGGAAATGTGTTGTGTTTTACAACTGAATTACTATGTCAATCAGGTAATATGTTTTGTTTGATACCTTTGTTACTTTGACACTCTGATAATGTGTTGTGTTTGAATTACTATGTCAGTATGGTAATGTGTTTTGTTTGATACCTTTGTTACTTTGACACTCTGGTAATGTGTTGTGTTTATCACCTGTGTTACTGTGACACTCTGGCAATGTGTTGTGTTTGTTACCTGTGTTACTGTGACATTCTGATAATGTGTTGTGTTTGATACCTGCGTTACTGAGGCACTCTGGTAATGTGTTGTGTTTGATACCTGCGTTACTGTGACACTCTGGTAATGTGTTGTATTTGTTTGTTACCTGTGTTACAGTGACACTCTGGTAATGTGTTGTGTTTGTTACCTGCGTTACTGTGACACTCTGGTAATGTGTTGTGTTTGTTACCTGTGTTACTGTGACACTCTGGTAATGTGTTGTGGTTGATACCTACGTTACTGTGACAATCTGGAAATGTGTTGTGTTTTACAACTGAATTACTATGTCAGTATGGTAATGTGTTGTGTTTGTTACCTGTGTTACTGTGACACTCTGGTAATGTGTTGTGGTTGATGCCTGCGTTACAGTGACAATCTGGTAATGTGTTGTGTTTGATACCTGCGTTACTGTGACACTCTGGTAATGTGTTGTGTTTGATATTTGAAACCGTTACTGTGCCACTTTGGTAATGTGATGTGTTGTGTTTGATACCTGCATTACTGTGATACTCCGGTAATGTGTTGTGTTTGTTTGTTACCTGTGTTACTGAGACACTCTGGTAATGCGTTGTGTTTGTTACCTGCGTTACTGTGACACTCAGGTTATGTTTTGTGGTTAATACATGCGTTAGAGGGACACTCTAGTAATGTGTTGTGTTTGATACCTGCGTTACTGTGACACTCTGGTAATTTGTTGTTTTTGTTACCTGCGTTACTGTGACACTCATGCGATGTATTATGTTTGATACATGAGTTAGAGGGACACTCTAATAATGTGTTGTGTTTGAATTACTTTGACACTCTGGTAATGTGTTGTGTTTGTTACCTACGTTACTGTGACACTATGGTAATGTGTTTTGTTTGTTACTGCGATGTATTATGTTTGATACATGCGTTAGAGGGACACTCTAGTAATGTCTTGTGTTTGATACCTGCGTTACTGTGACACTCTGGTAATGTGTTGTGTTTGATACCTGCGTTACTGTGACACTCTGGTAAAGTGTTGTGTTTGTTACCTGCGTTACTGTGACACTCTGGTAATGTGTTGTGTTTGATATATCCGTTACATTCACACTCTGGTAACGTGTTGTGTTTGTTACCTTCGTTATTGTGACACTCTGGCAATGTGTTGTCTTGTATTTGAAACCTACCTTACTGTGCCACTCTGGTAATGTGATGTGTTATGTTTGATACCTGCATTACTGAGACACTCTGGTAATGTGTTGTGTTTGTTACCTCTGTTACTATGACACTCTGGTCATGTGTTATGGTTGATGCTTGCGTTACTGTGAAACTCTGGTAATGTGATGTGTTTGTTTGTTATCTGTGTTACAGTGACACTCTGGTAATGTGTTGTCTTTGTTACCTGTGTTACTGTGACACTCTGGTAATGTGTTGTGTTTGATGCCTGCGTTACAGTGACAATCTGGTAATGTGTTGTGGTTGATACCTACGTTACTGTGACAATCTGGAAATGTGTTGTGTTTTACAACTGAATTACTATGTCAGTCTAGTAATGTGTTTTGTTTCATACCTGTGTTACTTTGACACTCTTGCGATGTATTATGTTTGATACATTCGTTAGAGGGACACTCTAGAAATGTCGTGTGTTTGATATCTGCGTTTCTGTGACACTCTGGTAATGTGTTGTGGTTGATAAATGTGTTACTGTGACATTCTGGAAATGTGTTGTGTTTTACAACTGAATTACTATGTCAGTCAGGTAATGTGTTTTGTTTGATACCTTTGTTACTTTGACACTCTTGCGATGTATTTTGTTTGATACATGGGTTAAAGGGACACTCTAGTAATGTCGTGTGTTTGTCAGCTGTGTTACTGTGACACTATGGTAATGTGTTGTGATTGTTACCTGTGTTACTGTGACAATCTGATAATGTGTTGTGTTTGATACCTGCGTTACTGAGACACTCTGGTAATGTGTTGTGTTTGATACCTGCGTTACTGTGACACTCTGGTAATTTGTTGTGTTTGTTGGTTACCTGTGTTACAGTGACATTCTGGTAATGTGTTGTGTTTGTTACTTGTGTTACTGTGACACTCTGGTAATGTGTTGTGGTTGATAAATGTGTTACTGTGACAATCTTGTAATGTGTTGTGTTTTACAATTGAATTACTATCTCAGTCTAGTAATGTGTTGTGTTTAATACCTGTGTTACTGTGACACTCTGGTAATGTGTTGTGGTTGATACATGTGTTACTATGACACTCTGGTAATGTGTTGTGTTTGATACCTGCGTTACTGTGACACTGGTAATTTGTTGTGTTTGTTACCTGTGTTACTGTGACACTCTAGTAATGTGTTGTGGTTGATACCTGCGTTACTGCTACACTCTAGTAATGTGTTGTGGTTGATACATGTGTTACTATGACACTCTGGTAATGTTTTGTGGTTGATGCCTGCGTTACTGTGACACTCTGGTAATGTGTTGTGTTTGATACCTACATTACTGTGACACTCTGGAAATGTGTTTTTTGTTTGATACCTGTGTTACTGTGACATTCTGGTAATGTGTTGTGTTATTTACCTGTGTTATTGTGACACTCTGGTAATGTGTTTTGCTTGATACCTTTGTTACTTTGACACTCTGGTAATGTGTTGTGTTTGATACCTGCGTTACTGTGACACTCTGGTAATGTGTTGTGTTTGATACCTGCGTTACTGTGACACTCTGGTAATGTGTTGTGTTTGATACCTGCGTTACTGTGACACTCTGGTAATGTGTTGTGTTTGATACCTGCGTTACTGTGACACTCTGGTAATGTGTTGTGTTTGTTACCTGTGTTACTGTTACTGGAAATGTGTTGTGTTTTTACAACTGAATTACTGACACGGTCTGGTAATGTGTTTTGTTTGTTTTACTTTGACACTCTGGTAATGTGTTGTGTTTGATACCTGCGTTACTGTGACACTCTGGTAATGTGTTGTGTTTGTTTGTTACCTGTGTTACAGTGACACTCTGGTAATGTGTTGTGTTTGTTACCTGTGTTACTAAGACTCTCTGGTCATGTGTTGTGATTGATGCTTGCGTTACTGTGACACTCTGGTAATGTGTTGTGGTTGATACCTACGTTACTGTGACAATCTGGAAATGTGTTTTGTTTTACAACTGAATTACTATGTCAGAATGGTAATGTGTTGTGTTTGTTACCTGTGTTACTGTGACACTCTGGTAATGTGTTGTGGTTGATACCTGCGTTACTGTGACACTCTGGTAATGTGTTGTGGTTGATACCTACGTTACTGTGACACTTTGAAAATGTGTTGTGTTTTACAACTGAATTACTATGTCAGTCTTGTAATGTGTTTTGTTTGATACCTTTGTGAATTGTACACTCTGGTAATGTGTTGTGGTTGTTACCTACGTTAATGTGACACTCTAGTAATGTGTTGTGTTTGTTTGTTACTTGTGTTACAGTGACACTCTGGTAATGTGTTGTGTTATTTACCTGTGTTATTGTGACACTCTGGTAATGTGTTGTGGTTGATGCCTGCGTTACTGTGACACTCTGGTAATGTGTTGTGGTTGATACATGTGTTACAATGATAATCTGGTAATGTGTTGTGTTTGTTACCTACGTTACTGTGACACTCTGGAAATATGTTGTGTTTTACAACTGAATTACTAAGTCAGTCTGGTAATGTGTTTTTTGTTTGATACCTGTGTTACAGTGACAATCTGGTAATGTGTTGTGGTTGATGCCAGCGTTACTGTGACACTCTGGTAATGAGTTGTGGTTGATACATGTGTTACTATGACACTCTGGTAATGTGTTGTGTTTGATACCTCCGTTACTGTGACACTCTGGTAATGTGTTGTGTTTGTTACCTACGTTACTGTGACACTCTGGTAATGTGTTGTGGTGTGTTTGATACCTGCATTACTGTGATACTCCGGTAATGTGTTGTGTTTGTTTGTTACCTGTGTTACAGGGACACTCTGGTAATGTGTTGTGGTTGATGCCTGCGTTACTGTGACACTCTGGTAATGTGTTGTGGTTGATACCTGCGTTACTGTGACATTCTTTTAATGTGTTGTGTTTGTTTGTTACCTGTGTTACTGTGACACTCTGGTTATGTGTTGTGGTTGATGCCTGCGTTATTCTGACAATCTGGTAATGTGTTGTGTTTGATACCTACGTTACTGTGACACTCTTGCGATGTATTATGTTTGATACATGCATTAGAGGGACACTCTAGTTATGTGTTGTATTTGATACCTGCGTTACTGTGACACTCTGGAAATGTGTTGTGTTTTACAACTGAATTACTATGTCAATCTGGTAATGTGTTTTGTTTGATACCTTTGTGACTTTGACACTCTGGTAATGTGTTGTGTTTGTTACCTACGTTACTGTGACACTCTAGTAATGTGTTGTGTTTGATACCTGTGTTATTGTGACACTCTGGTAATGTGTTGTGGTTGATACCTGCGTTACTGTGACGCTCTGGTAATGTGTTGTTGTTGATACATGTGTTACAATGATAATCTGGTAATGTGTTGTGTTTGATACCTTCGTTACTGTGACACTCTGGAATTGTGTTGTGTTTTACAACTGAATTACTATGTCAGTCTGGTAATGTGTTTTTTGTTTGATACCTGCGTTACTGTGACACTCTGGAAATGTGTTGTGTTTTACAACTGAATTACTATGTCAGTCTGGTAATGTGTTTTGTTTGTTTGTTACCTGTGTTACAGTGACACTCTAATAATGTGTTGTGGTTGATGCCAGCGTTACTGTGACACTCTGGTAATGAGTTGTGTTTGATACATCCGTTACTGTGACACTCTGGTAATGTGTTGTGTTTGTTACCTACGTTACTGTGACACTCTGGTAATGTGATGTGTTGTGTTTGATACCTGCATTACTGTGATACTCCGGTAATGTGTTGTGTTTGTTTGTAACCTGTGTTACTGAGACACTCTGGTAATGTGTTGTGTTTGTTTCTTACCTGTGTTACTGTGACACTCTGGTAATGTGTTGTGTTTGATACCTGCGTTACTGTGACATTCTTGTAATGCGTTGTGTTTGTTACCTGTGTTACTGTGACACTCTGGTTATGTGTTGTGGTTGATGCCTGCGTTATTCTGACAATCTGGTAATGTGTTGTGTTTGATGTTACTGTGACACTCTTGCGATGTATGTGTTATGTTTGATACATGCATTATGTATTATGTTTGTAGTTATGTGTTGTATTTGATACTTGCGTTACTGTGACACTCTGGAAATGTGTTGTGTTTTACAACTGAATTACTATGTCAATCTGGTAATGTGTTTTGTTTGATACCTTTGTGACTTTGACACTCTGGTAATGTGTTGTGTTTGTTACCTATGTTACTGTGACACTCTGGTAATGTGTTGTGTTATTTACCTGTGTTACTGTGACACTCTGTTAATGTGTTGTGGTTGATACCTACGTTACTGTGACTCTCTGGAAATGTGTTGTGTTTTACAACTGAATTACTATGTCAGTCTGGTAATGTGTTTTGCTTGATACCTTTGTGACTTTGACACTCTGGTAATGTGTTGTGTTTGTTACCTACGTTACTGTGACACTCTGGTAATGTGTTGTGGTTGATACCTGCGTTACTGTGACGCTCTGGTAATGTGTTGTTGTTGATACATGTGTTACAATGATAATCTGGTAATGTGTTGTGTTTGTTACATACGTTACTGTGACACTCTGGAAATATGTTGTATTTAACAACTGAATTACTAAGTCAGTCTGGTAATGTGTTTTTTGTTTGATACCTACGTTACTGTGACACTCTTGCGATGTATTATGTTTGATGCATGTGTTAGAGGGACACTCTAGTAATGTGTTGTGTTTGATACCTGCGTTACTGTGACACTCTGGAAATGTGTTGTGTTTTACAACTGAATTACTATGTCAGTCTGGTAATGTGTTTTGTTTGTTTGTTACCTGTGTTACAGTGACACTCTGGTAATGTGTTGTGGTTGATGCCAGCGTTACTGTGACACTCTGGTAATGAGTTGTGTTTGATACCTCCGTTACTGTGACACTCTGGTAATGTGTTGTGTTTGTTACCTACGTTACTGTGACACTCTGGTAATGTGATGTGTTGTGTTTGATACCTGCATTACTGTGATACTCCGGTAATGTGTTGTGTTTGTTTGTTACCTGTGTTACAGAGACACTCTGGTAATGTGTTGCGTTTGTTACCTGCGTTACTGTGAGACTCTGGTAATGTGTTGTGGTTGATACCTGCGTTACTGTGACATTCTTGTAATGCGTTGTGTTTGTTACCTGTGTTACTGTGACACTCTGGTTATGTGTTGTGGTTGATGCCTGCGTTATTCTTACAATCTGGTAATGTGTTGTGTTTGATACCTGCGTTACTGTGACACTCTTGTAATGTGTTGTGTTTGATACCTACGTTACTGTGATACACTGGAAATGTGCTGTCTTGTATTTGAAACCTACGTTACTGTGACATTCTGGTAATGTGTTGTGTTTGACGCTTGCGTTACTGTGACTGTCTAGTAATATGTTGTGTTCGATACCTACGTTACTGTGACACTCTTGTAATGTGTTGTGTTTGATACCTACGTTACTGTGATACTCTGGAAATATGCTGTCTGGTATTTGAAACCTACGTTACTGTGACAATCTGGTAAAGTGTTGTCTTGTAGTTGAAACTTGCGTTTAGGTGTCACTCTGGTAATGTGTTGTGTTTGACAATTCCGTTAATGTGACACTCTGGTAATGTGTTGTGTTTGTTACGTGCGGTACTGTGACACTTTGGTAATGAGTTGTGTCTGATACCTTCGTTACTGTGTCACTCTGGTAATGTGTTGTGTTTGTTACGTACGGTACTGTGACACTTTGGTGATGTGTTTTGTCTGATACCTTCGTTACTGTCACACTCTGGTAATGAGTTGTGTTTGATACCTTCGTTACTGTGACAATCTGATTATGTGTTGTGTTTGACACCTGCGTTTCTGTGTCACTCCGGTAATGTGTTGTGTTTGACAATTCCGTTAATGTGACACTCTGGTAATGTGTTGTGTTTGTTACGTGCGGTACTGTGACACTTTGGTAAGGTGTTGTGTTTGATACCTGCGTTACTGTGACACTCTGGTAATGTGTTGTGTTTGTTACCTGTGTTCCTGTGACCCTATGGTAATGTGTTGTTTTTTACCTACGTTATTGTGACACTCTGGTAATGTGTTGTGTTCGATATCTGCGTCACTTTCTCAATATGGTAAAGTGTTGTGTTGTATTTGAGACTTGCTTTACTGTGACACTCTGGTAATGTGTTGTGTTTCTTACCTGCGTTACTGTGTCTCTCTGGTTATGTGTTGTGTTTGACACCTGCGTTACTGTGACACTCTTGTAATGTGTTGTGTTTGACACCTGCGTTACTGTGTCACTTTGGAAATGTGTTTGTTACCTGCGTTACTGAGACACTCTGGTAATGTGTTGTGTTTGTTACCTGTGTTACTGAGACACTGTGGTAATGTGTTGTGCTTGATACCTGTGTTACTGTGACAAACTGGTAAAGTGTAGTCTTTTATTTGAAACTTGCGTTTCTGTGTTACTCTGGTAATGTGTTGTGTTCGATACCTGCGTCACCTTGACAATCTGGTAAAGTGTTGTGTTGTATTTGAAACTTGCGTTACTGTGACACTCTTTCGATTGATTATGTTTGATACATGCGTTAGGGTGACAATCTAATAATGTGTTGTGTTTGATACCTGCGTTACTGTGATACTCTGGTAATGTATTGTGCTGTGTTTGTTACCTGCGTTACTGTGACACTCTGGTAATATGTTGTGCTGTGTTTGTTACCTGCGTTACTGTGTTACTCTGGTAATGTTTTTTGTTTGATACCTGCGTTACTGTGTCACTTTGGTAATGTGTTGTGTTTGATACCTGTGTTACTGTGTCACTCTGGTAATGTGTTGTGTTTAATACCTACATTACTGCGACACTCTGGTAATGTGTTGTGTTTGATACCTGCGTTACTATGACACTCTGGTAATGTGTTGTGTTGGACATCGGGGTTACTGTGTCACTTTGGTAATGTGTTGTGTTTGATACCTGTGTTACTGTGTCACTCTGATAATGTGTTGTGTTTAATACCTACATTACTGCGACACTCTGGTAATGTGTTGTGTTTGATACCTGCGTTACTGACACTCTGGTTATGTATTAGAAGAAGATGGACTATTGACGAAGGACTACTGTTGAAGGACTTCCACAGAAGACGGACTACTGACGAATGACTACCACAGAAGACGGACTACTGACGAATGACTACCACAGGAGACGGACTTCTGACGAAGGACTACCAGAGGAGACGGATTATTGACGCCGGACTGCTGATTACATACTATTGACGCCGGACTACTGACGAAGGACTTCTACAGAACAGACTGTTGACGTCGGACGATTGACGACAGACTACCACATAAGACGGACTATTGACGCCGGACTACAGATTACAAACTTTTGTCGCCGGACTATTGATGACGGACTATTGACGCAGAAGTACTGACAACGGACTATTGACGCCGGACTACTGACCACGGACTATAGATGCAGGACTAATGACGATGGACTACCAAAGAAGACGGAATTTAGACGCAGGTCTAGTGACGAAGGACTTCCACAGAAGACGAACTATTGACACGGGATTATTGACGAAGTACTACCAAAGAAGACGGACTATTGACGCCGGAATAATTTCGAAGGACTACCAAAGAAGACAGACTATTGACGCCGGACTACTGTCGAAGGACTACCAAAGAAGACGGACTATTGACGTCGGAATATTGACGAAGGACTACTACAGAAGACGAACTACTGATGAAGGAAATCTGTCGACGGAATATTGACACCTAATGTACTTCTGACGACGGACTACTGATGACGTAATATTGACGAAGGACTATTGATGACACACTACTGACGACGGACTACCACATAAGACAGACTATTGACGCTGGACGACTAATTACAAACTTGACGCAGGAGTACTGATGAAGAAATATTGACGACGGACTGCTGATGACGTAATATGAACGCCGGACTACTGGTGACATACTATTGATGCCGGACTATAACGGACTTCTGTCGACCGACTATTGACGCCAGCCTATTGACAACGGATTTCTGACGATGAACTACTGATGACGTACTATTGACGAAGGACTTTTGATGACGTACTATTGACGAAGGACTTTTGATGACGGACTACTGACGACGGACTACCACATAAGGCGGACTATTGACGCCAGACTACTGATTATAATATTTTGACGCCGGACTATTAACGAACGACTAATGGCGATAGACAACCACAGTAGACTGACTATAGACGCAGGTCTAGTGACGAAGGACTAACACAAAAGACGATCTATTGACGACGAACTACCACAGGAGTATAGACGGACTATAGACGCAGGTCTAATGACGAAGGACTACCTCAGAACACGAACTATAGACACCGGATTATTGACGAAAGACTACACAGAAGACGGACTATTGACAACGGACTATCGATGAAGGGCTAACGCAAAAGAAGATCTATTGACGCCGGACTACTGACGAAGTACTACCAAAGGAGACGAACTATTGACGAAGGACTACCACAGGAGTATAGACGGACTATAGACGCAGGTCTTATGACGAAGGACTACCTCAGAACACGAACTATAGACACTGGATTATTGACGAAAGACTACACAGAAGACGGACTATTGACAACGGACTATTGATGAAGAACTACCTAAGGAGACGGACTATTGACGCCAGAATACTGAAGAAGGACTACCAAAGAATACGGACTATTGACGCCGGACTACTGACGAAGACCTACCACAGAAGACAGACTGTTTACACCGAATTATTGATGAAGTGTTATTGACGCCGGACTACTGGTTACGAACTTTTGACGCAGGACTACTGATGACGAAATATGAACGCCGGAGTACTGATGAAGGCTATTGACGCCACACTGCTGATTACGGACTATTGATGCCGGACTACTATCGAAGGACTACTACAGAAGACGGACTGTTGACATAGGACTTCCACAGAAGACGGACTATTGACGCCGGACTACTGGTGACATACTATTGATGCCATAATATAGAAGACATACAATTGACGCCTGACTATTGATGACAGACTATTGAGGCCTGACTAATGGTGATATACTATTGACGCCGGAGTACTGACGACGGACTATTGATGACAGACTATTGACGCCGGACTACTGATGACGGACTACTGACGCCGGACAACTGACGAAAGACTACCACATAAGACGGACTATTGACGATGGACGACTGATTACATACATGAGGCAGGAGTACTGACGACGGACTATTGCACCGGACTACTGACCACGGACTACCACATAGGAAGATCTATTGATACCGGACTACTTACGAAGGACTACCTAAGGAGACGGACTATTGAAACCGGACTATTGACGACGGACTATTGACGCCAGACTACTGACCACGAACTTTTGACGAAGAACTACTGACGAAGGACTACCACAGAAGACGGATAATTGACGCCTGACTACTGTCGAAGGACTACCACATAAGACGAATTATTGACACCGAACCACCGATTACATACTATTGTCGCCGAACTACTGATAACGGACTTCTGTCGACCGACAATTGCCGCCAGACTATTGACAACGGATTTCTGACGACGAACTACTGATGACGAACTACTGATGACGTACTATTGACGAAGGACTTTTGATGACGGACTACTGACGACTGACTAACACATAAGGCGGACTATTGACGCCGGACTACTGATTACAAACTTTTGACGCCGGACTATTAACGAACGACTAATGACGATGGACAACCACAGTAAACGGACTATAGACGCAGGTCTAGTAACGAAGGACTACCACAGAAGACGAACCTTTGACAACGAACTATTGATGAAGGACTAACGCAAAAGACGGACTATTGACACCGGACTACTGACGAAGTACTACCAAAGGAGATTGACTATTGACGAAGAACTACCACAGGAGTATAGACGGACTATAGACGCAGGTCTAATGACGAAGGACTACCTCAGAACACAAACTATTGACACCGGATTATTGACGAAAGACTACACAGAAGACGGACTATTGACAACGGACTATTGATGAAGGGCTACCAAAGGAGACGGACTATTGACGCCAGAATATTGACGAAGGACTACCAAAGAATACGAACTATTGACGCCGGACAACTATCGAAGGACTACTACAGAAGACGGACTATTGACATAGGACTTCCACAGAAGACGGACTATTGACGCCGGACTACTGGTGACATACTATTGATGCCATAATATAGAAGACATACAGTTGACGCCTGACTATTAATGACAAACTATTGAGGCCGGACTACTGGTGATATACTATTGACGCCGGAGTACTGACGACGGACTATTGACGCTGGACTACTCATGACGGACTACCACATAAGACGGACTATTGACGAAAGACTTCCACAGAAGACAGACTGTTGACGCCGTACCATTGACGAAGGACTACCACAGGAAACAGACTACAGACGCCGGACGACAGATGTCATACTATTGACGCCGAACTACTGATGATGTACTATTGACTCCGGACTACTGTTGACATACTATTGACGCCGGAGATCTCACGACGGACTATTGATGACAGACTATTGACGCCGGACTACTGACGAAAGACTACCACATAAGACGGACTATTGACGATGGACGACTGATTACATACATGAGGCAGGAGTACTGACGACGGACTATTGCACCGGACTACTGACCACGGAATACCACAAAGGAAGATATATTGACACCGGACTACTTATGAAGGACTACCTAAGGAGACGGACTATTGACTCCGGACAATTGATGACGAACTAGTGACATCGGATATAATGATGACATACTATTGAAACCGGACTATTGACGCCAGACTACTGACCACGAAATTTAGACGAAGAACTACTGACGAAAGACTACCAAAGAAGACGGACTATTGACGCTGGACTACTGTCGAAGGACAACCACATAAGACGGCTATTGACGCCTGAATATTGACGAAGGACTACCACATAAGACAAACTATTGATGCCGGACTACTGATGACATACTATTGACGCCGGACTACTGACCACGGACTATAGACGCAGGACTATTGACGAAGGACTATTGACCAAGGACTACCACATAAGACGGACTTCTGACGAAGGACTACCAGAGTAGACGGACTATTGGCGCCGGACTACTGATTACGAACTATTGACATCGGACTAATGATGACATACTATTGACAACGGACTATTGACGACGGACTATTGACGCCGGACTACTGATTACGAACTATTAACATCGGAATACTGATTACATACTATTGATGCCGGACTATTGACGCCGGACTACTGATGGCGGACCACTGACGCCGGACAATTGACGACAGACTATTGACCAAAGACTATTGATGACGAACTACTGACGACGGACTACCACATAAGACGGACTATTGACGCCAGACTACTGATTACAAACTTTTAACCCCTGACCATTGACATCGGCCTTTTAGACGCAGGATTGTTGACACCGGACTATTGACGAAGAAATAACACGGAAGACGAACTATTGGTGTAGGATTACCGCCGAAGTACTACCACAGGAGACAGACTATTGACGCCGAACTACTGTCGAAGGACCACCACAGGAGACGTATTATTGACGCCGAACCACTGATTACATACTATTGACGCCAAACTCCTGATGACGGACTTCTGTCGACCGATTATTGACGCCTGACTATTGACAACGGATTTCTTAAGACGGAATACTGATGATGTACTATTGATGAAGGTTTTTTGATGACAGACTACTGACGAAGGACTACCACAGAACTCAGACTGTTGACACACGAATATTGACGAAGGACTTCCACATAAGGCGGACTATTGACGCCGGACTGCGGATTACAATTTTTTGACGCCGGACTATTGACGACGGACTATAGACGCAGGACTACTGACCACGGACTATAGACGCAGGACTATTAACAAACGACTAATGACGAAGGACTACCACAGAAGAGGGACTACTGACGAAGTTCTACCACAGAAGGCGGATTTTTGACGCCGAACCACTGATTATATACTATTGACGCCGGACTACTGATAACGGACTTCTACAGAACACAGACTATTGACGCCGGACTACTGTTGAAGGACTACCACAGAAGGGGGACTATTGAAGCCGGAATATTGACGAAGGACTACAACAGGAAACGGACTGTTGACGGCGGACTACTGTCGAAGGAATAGCACAGAAGACGGACTATTGACGCCGGACTACTGTCGAAGGACTACCAAAGTAGACGGAATATTGACGTCGGAATATTGACGAAGGACTACAACAGAAGATGGACTACTGACGAAGAATTATCAAAGGAGACGGAGTATTTACGCTGGATTACTGATAACGGACTATCATAAGACGGACTATTGACGAAGGACCTCCTCAGAAGACGGATTATTGACGCCGGACTACTGACGAAGGACTACCACAGAGCACAGACTGTTGACGCCGGACTACTGACGACGGACTACCACATAAGACGGACTATTGACGCCGGACTACTGATTACAAACTTTTGATGCCGGACCATTGACAACGGCCTATAGACGCAGGACTATTGACGAAGGACTTCCTCAGAAGACGAACTATTGAAGCAAAACTACTGATGACGGACTACTGATGACGTACTATAGACGAAGGACTTTTGATGACGGACTACTGACTTCGGACTACCACAAAAGGTGGACGATTGACGCCGGACTATTTATGACGGAGTATTGCCGCAGGAATATTGACGACGGACTATCGACGCCGGACTACTGACCACGGACTATTGACGCAGGACTATTAACAAACGACTGATGACGATGGACTATAGACGCAGGTCTAGTGAGGAAGGACTACCACAAAAGACGGACTATTGACACCGGACTTCTGACGAAGGAGTACCACAGGAAACGGACTATTGACGCCGGACTACTGACGAAGGACTACAACAGGAAACGGACTATTGGCGCCCGACTACTGACGAAGGACTATCACAGAAGACGAACTGTCGACACCGGACTATTGACGAACGAATAGCACAGAAGACGGACTATTGGCAAAGGATTACTGCCGATGGACTAAAACAAAAGACCGATTATTGACACCCGACTACTGACGAAGGACTACAACAGAAGACGGACTACTGACGAAGGAATATCAAAGGAGACGGAGTATTTACGCCGGATTACTGATAACGGACTATCTCATAAGACGGACTATTGACGAAGGACTTCCACAAAAGACGGACTATTGACGCAAGACTACTTTCGAAGGACTACCATAGAAGAGTGACTATTGGCGCCCGACTACTGACGAAGGACTACCACAGGAAACGGACTGTTGACGCCGGACTACAGTCGAAGGACTACCACAGAAAACAGCTATTGACGCCGGAATATTGACGAAGGACTACTACAGAAGAGGTACTATTGACGAAGGTAGACCACATAAAGCGGACTGCGGATTACAAACTTTTGACTCCGGACTATTGATGACGGAGTATTGACGCCGGACTACTGACCACGGACTATAGACGCAGGACTATTAACAAACAACAAATGACGATGGACAACCACAGAACACGGACTATAGACGCAGGTCTAGTGAGGAAGGACTACCACAGAAGAGGGACTATTGACGCCGGAATATTGACGAAGGACTACCACAGTAGAGGGACTTTTGGCGCCCGACTACTGACGAAGGACTACCACAAGAACACGGACTATTGACGCCGGACTACTGACGAAGGACTACAACAGGAAACGGACTATTGACGCCGGACTACTGTTGAAGGACTACCACAGAAGAGGGACTATTGACGCCGGAATACTGACGAAGGACTACCACATAAGGCGGACTGTTGACGCCGGACTACGGATTACAAACTTCTGACGAAGGACTATTGATGACGGGATATTGACGCCGGACTACTGACCACGGACTATAGACGTAGGACCATTAACAAACGACTTATGACGATGGACAACCACAGAAAACGGACTATAGACGCAGGTCTTGTGAGGAAGGACTACCACAGAACACGGACTATTGACGGCGGACTACTGTCGAAAGACTACCACAGAAAACGGCTAATGACTCCGGAATATTGACGAAGGACTACCACGGAAGATGGACTATTGACGCCGGACTACTGTCGAAGGACTACCACAGAAGACGAACAATTGACACCGGACTATTGACGAAGGAATAGCACAGAAGACGGACTATTGGCGAAGGATTACTGCCAATGGACTAAAACAAAAGACCGACTATTGACATCCGACTACATACAAAGTACTACCACAGAAGAGGGACTATTGACGCCGGAGTACTATCGAAGGACAACCAAAGTAGACGGAATATTGACGTCGGAATATTGACGAAGGACTACAACAGAAGATGGACTACTGACAAAGGAATATCAAGGAGACGGAGTATTTACGCTGGATTACTGATAACGGACTATCACATAAAACGAACTATTGACGAAGGACTTCCTCAGAAGATGCATTATTGACGCCGGAATATTGACGAAGGACTACCACAGTAGAGGGACTTTTGGCGCCCGACTACTGACGAAGGACTACCACAGGAACACGGACTATTGACGCCGGATTACTGACGAAGGACTACAACAGGAAACGGACTATTGACGCCGGACTACTGGACTACTGTTGAAGGACTACCACAGAAGAGGGACTATTGACGCCGGTATATTGACGAAGGACTACCACAGTAGAGGGACTTTTGGCGCCCGACTACTGACGAAGGACTACCACAGAAACACGGACTATTGACGCCGGATTACTGACGAAGGACTACAACAGGAAACGGACTATTGACGCCGGACTACTGGACTACTGTTGAAGGACTACCACAGAAGAGGGACTATTGACGCCGGAATATTGACGAAGGACTACCACACAAGGCGGACTATTGACGCCGGACTACGGATTACAAACTTTTGACGAAGGACTATTGATGACGGGGTATTGACGCCGGACTACTGACCACGGACTATAGACGTAGGACTATTAACAAACGACTAATGACGATGGACAACCACAGAAAACGGACTATAGATGCAGATCTAGTGACGAAGGACTACCACAAAGACGGACTATTGACACCGGACTACTGACGAAGGACTACCACAGAAGGCGGATTATTGACGCCGAACCACTGATTATATATTATAGACGCCGGACTACTGATAACGGACTAATGATGACGGAAAACTGATGCCGGACAATTGACGACAGACTATTCACACCGGACTATTTACGCCAAACTACTGATGATGGATTATTGACGAAAGACTTCCTAAGAAGACGAACTATTGACACAAAACTACTGATGACGGACTACTGATGACGAAATATTGACGAATGACTTTTCTTGACGGACTACTGACGACGGACTACCACAAGAGGCAGACTATTGACACCGGACTATTTATGACGGAGTATTGCCGCAGGAATATTGACGACGGACTATTGACGCCGGACTACTGACCACGGACTATAGACGCACGATTATTAACAAACGACTGATGACGATGGACAACCAAAGAAAACAGACTATAGAAGCAGGTCTAGTGACGAAAGACTACCACAGAAGACGGACTATTGACGCCGGACTACTGAGGAAGGACTACAAAAGGAAATGGACTATTGACGCCCGACTACTGACGAAGGACTTCCACAGAAAAGGGACTACTGACGAAGTACTACCACAGAGGGCGGATTTTTAACGCCGAACCACTGATTATATACTATTGACGCCGGACTACTGATAACGGACTAATGATGACGAACTATTGACGAAGGACTTTTGATGACGGACTATTGACGCGGACTATTTATGACGAAGTATTGCCGCAGGAATATTGATGACGGACTATTGACGCCGGACGACTGACCACGGACTATAGACGCAGGACTATTAACAAACGAATAATGACGATGGAAAACCACAGAAAACAGACTTTAGAAGCAGGTCTAGTGACGAAGGACTACCACAGAAGACGGACTATTGACACCGGACTACTGACGAAGGACTACCACAGAAGAGGGACTACTGACGAAGTACTACCACAGAAGGCGGATTTTTAACGCCGAACCACTGATTATATACTATTGACGCCGGACTACTGATAACGGACTAATGATGACGGAAAACTGACGCCGGACAATTGACGACAGACTTTTCACACCGAACTATTTACGCCAAACTACTGACGATGGATTATTGACGAAGGACTTCCTCAGAAGACGAACTATTGACGCCGGACTACTGACGAAGGAATTCTACAGAACACAGACTGTTGACGCCGGACGATTGACGAAGGACTTCCACAGAAGACGGACTGTTGACACCGGACTACTGTTGAAGGACTACCACAGAATTGGGACTATTGAAGCCGGAATATTGACGAAGGACTACCACAGAAGAGGAACTATTGGCGCCCGACTACTGAGGAAGGACTACCACAGAAGACGAACTATTGACACCGGACTATTGACGAAGGAATACCACAGAAGACGGACTATTGGCCAAGGATTACTGCTGATGGACTAAAACAAAAGACCGACTATTGACACACGACTTTTGACGAAGTACTACCACAGAAGACGGACTATTGACGCCGGAGTACTGTCGAAGGACTACCAAAGTAGACAGAATATTGACGTCGGAATATTGACGAAGGACTACAACAGAAGACGGACTACAGACGAAGGAATATCAAAGGAGACGGAGTATTTACGCTGGATTACTGATAACAGACTATCACATAAGACGGACTATTGACGAAGGACATCCTCAGAAGATGGATTATTGACGCCGGACTTCTGACGAAGGACTACCACAGAACAAAGACTGTTGACGCCGGACGATTGACGAAGGACTTCCACAAAGAACGGACTATTGACACAAGACTACTTTCGAAGGACAACCACAGAACACAAACTATTGATGCCGGACTATTGAAGAAGGACTTCCACAAAAGACGTACTATTGACACCCGACTTCTGAAAAAGTACTACCACAGAAGACGGACTATTGAAGCCGGACCACTGTCGAAGGACTACAACAGAAGACAGACTGTTGACGCCGGATCATTGACGAAGGACTTCCACAGTAGACGGACTATTGACGTCGGACTACTGTTAAAGGACTTCCACAGAAGACGGACTATTGACGCCAAACTACTGATTACGGACTATTGACGCAGGACTACTGGTGACATACTATTGATGCCATGCTATAGAAGACAAACAATTGACGCCGAACCACTGATTACATACTATTGACGCCGGACTACTGGTGACGGACTACTGATGACGGAAAACTGACGCCGGACAATTGACGCCAGACTATTGACACCGGAATATTGACGCCGAACTACTGATAACGGACTTCTGCCGCCAGACTATTGACAACGGATTTCTGACGCCGAACTACTTGTGACGTACTATTGACGAAGGACTTTTGATGACGGAGTATTGCCGCACGGACTATAGTACTACCACAGAAGACGAACTATTGACAACGGACTATTGATGAATGCCTACCACAGAAGACGGACTACTGACGAAGCATTACCACAGAAGACGGACTATTCACTAAGGACTTCCATAGACGACGGACTATTGACGCCGGACTACTGACGAAGGACTACCACAGAAGACGGAATATTGACACCGGACGACTGATTACGAAATGTGAACGCTGGACTACTGATTGCGAACTATTGACGCAGGACTACTGATGACATACTATTGACGCCAGACTACTGCTGACGTATTATTTACTCTGCACAACTGTTTACGAATTATTGATGCCGGAGTACTGTCGAAGGACTACCACAGAAGACGGATTATTGACGCCGGACTTTTTTTCGAAGGACTACCAAAGAAGACGGCTATTGACGCCGCCATATTGACGAAGGACTACCACATAAGACGAACTATTGAGTCCGGAGATCTGACGACGGACTATTGATTACGGAGTATTAATGCCGGACTACTGATTACGAACTAATTACGCCGGACTACTGACGAAGGACTACCACAGGAGATGGACTATTGATGACGGATTACAAACGCCGAACGACTGATGACATACTTTTGACGGCCGACTATTAATGACGGATTATTGACACCTGAAACCTGACATATCATTGACGCCGCAGTACTAATGACGTACTATTGACGACGGACTATTGATGACATACGTTTGACGCCGGACTACTGATTACGAACTATTGACTCCGGAATACTGATGAGGTACTATTGACGATGGACTATTGATGACGGACTATTGACGCCGGACTATTGTTGACGGACTATTGACCCGGACTACTGATTACGTGCAATTGAAGCCAGACAATTGATGACGGACTACTGACGCCGGAATATTGATGACGTACTATTGACGCCGGACTATTGTTAACGGACTATTGACGCCGTACTATAGAAGACATACTATTGACGTCAGACTATTGATGACCTACTATTGACACCGGACTGCTATTAACATTCTATTGACGCCGGTGTACTGATGGCGTACTATTAACGCCGGACTACTGATGACATACTGTTGACGCCGGACTATCGATGACGGACTATTGACGCCGAACTATAGAAGAGATGCTATTGACTTCAGAATACTGACGACGTACTAGTGACGCCGGGCTATTAATGACGGACTAGTGACGCCGGACTATTGATTACGTACTATTGACACTCGACAACTGATTACAAACTATTGACGCAGGACTACTGATTACGAATTATTGACGCCTGACTAATGATGTCATACTACTGACGCAGGACTGCTGATTACGAACTATTGACGCCTGACTACTGGTGACATACTATTGACGACGGACTACAGATGACGAACTAATGTTGCCGGATTATAGAAGACATACTACTGACGGCGGACTATTGATGACGGACTATCGACGCCAGACTACTGGTTACAAACTACTGACGCCGTAATATTAATGGCATACTATAGACGCCGGACTATTGTTGAAGGACTAACACAAAAGAAGATCTATTGACACCGGACGACTGACGAAGGACTATCACAGGAGACGGACTATTGACGCCAGAATTCTGATTACGAACTATTGACACCGGATTACTGATGACATACAATTGACGCCGAACTATTGATGAGGGATTATTGATGCCTAACTACTGATTACGAACTAATTACGCCGGACTACTGACGAAGGACTACCACAGGAGAAGGACTATTGACTCTTAACTATTAATGTCGGATTACAGACGCCGGAAGACTGATGACATACTATTTACGCTGGACTATTAATGTTTGTTTACAGACGTCGGACGGCTGATAACATACTATTGACGCAGGACTACTGATTACGAACTATTGACGCCGGACCTCCAATGACATACTATTCACTCTGGACTATTAATGACGGACTTTTGACGCCGGACTACTGATTACGAACTGTTGACTCCGGACTACTCATGACATAAAATTGAAGCCGGAATATTGATAACGGACTACTGAAGCCGGACGACTGACGAAGGACTATCACAGGAGACGGACTATTGACGCCGGACTACGGACGAACGACTACCAAAGGAGACGGACTACTGACGCTGGACTACTGATTACAAATAATTGATGCCGGATTACTGATTACGAACTAATTACGCCGGACTACTGTCGAAGGTCTACGACAAGAGACGGACTATTGACTCTGGACTATTAATGTCGGATTACAGACGCCGGACGACTGATGACATACTATTTACGCTGGACTTTTAACGACGGATTATTGGCGCGGGACTACAGATGACGTACTATTGACGCCGGACTATTAACGACGGATAATTGGCGCGGGACTACAGATGACGTACTATTGACGCCGGACTACTGATTACGAACTATTGACGCCGAACTACTGATAACGAACTATTGATGCTGGACTACTGATTACGAACTATTGACGTCAGACTACTGATTACGAACTATTGACGCCGGACTTCCAATGATATACTATTGACGCTGGACTATTAATGACGGATTATTGACTCCGGACTACTGGTTACGAACTATTGACGCCGGACTTCTAATGACGGATTACATACGCCGGACGACTGATGACATACTATTGACACCGAACGATTGATGACAGACTATTGACGCAGGACTACTGATTACAAACTATTGCCGCCGGACGTACAATGATATCTGTCGACGCCTTACTACTGGTGACATAGTATTGACGCCGGAATACCGATGACGAAATATTGACGCCTGACTATAGAAGACATGCTATTGACGCTGGACTACTGATGACATATTATTGACCCCGGACTACTGATGACGGATTGTTGACACTAGACTTTTGATGACGCACTAATGTAACTGGACTACTAATGACATACTATTGACGCCGTAATATAAAAGAGATGCAATTAACGGCGAACAATTGATGACGAATTATTGATGCCGGACTATTGATTACGAACTAATTACCCCGGACTAATGACGAAGGACTACCACAGGAGACGGACTATTGATGACGGATTACAGACGCCGGACTACTGATGATATACTATTGACGCCGTAATATCGAAGATATGCTATTGACGTCAGATTACTGACGACGGACTATTGACGCCGGACTACTGATGATGGACTATTGACACTGGACTACTGGTGACATACTATTGACGCCGGACTACTGATGACGAACTATCGACGTCGGACTATAAAAGACATACTATTGACACTGGAGTATTGATGACGAATTATTGACGCAGGACTACTGATGACGAACTATTGATGCCGGACTATAAATGACATACTATTGACGACGGACTACTAATGACATACTATTGACACCGTAATATAAAAGAGAGGCAGTTGACGTCAGAGTACTGAAGACGTACTATTGTCGCCGGACTATTGATGACGGAGGAGTGACGATGGACAATTGAAGACATTGTATTGATTCCGGACCTCCGATGAAATACTATTGACACCGGACTACTGGTGAAGTACTATTGACGCCGGACTAATTATGACGAACTATTGACGCCTGACTATAGAAGACATACTATTGACGCCGGACTATTGAAGACGGACTATTGACGCCAGACTACTGCTTACGAACTATTGTCGTCGGACTACTGGTGACGTACTATTGACGCCGGACTACTGATGACGAACTATTGACGTCTGACTATAGAAGACATACTATTGACGAAGGACTATTGATGACGGACTATTGACGCCAGACTACTGCTTACGAACTATTGGCGCCAGAATACAGATGACGTACTATTGACGCCGGACTACTGGTGACATACTATTGACGCCGGACTACTGATGACGAACTATTGATGCGGACTATAAAAGACATACTATTGACTCTGGAGTGTTGATGACGAATTATTGATGCCGGACTACTGATAAGGTACTATTGACGCCAGAATACAGATGACGTACTATTGACGCAGGACTATTGATGACGGACTATGTACCCCAGACCTCTGATGACATACTACTGCCCTGACGCCGGATTACTGTTGACATACAATTGACGCCGGACTATTGATGACGGATTATTGATGCCGGACTATAAAAGACATACTATTGACTCTGGAGTATTGATGACGAATTATTGATGCCGGACTACTGATAAGGTACTATTGACGCCAGAATACAGATGACGTACTATTGACGCAGGACTATTGATGACGGACTATGTACCCCAGACCTCTGATGACATACTACTGACGCCGGATTACTGTTGACATACAATTGACGCCGGAATACTGATTACGAATTAATTACGCCGGACTGCTGACGAAGGACTATTGATGACGGATTACAGACGCAGGACTATTGATGACGGACTATTGACGCCGGACTACTCATGACATACAATTGACGCCGGACTATTGATGACGGACTATTGACGCCGGACTACTGGTTAAGAACTACACACGCAGTACTACTGATGGCATACAATTGACGCCGGACTATTGATGACGGACTTTTGACGCCGGACTACTTCTTACGAACTATTGTCGTCGGACTACTGGTGACGTAATATTGACGCCGGACTACTGATGACGAACTATTGACGCCTGACTATAGAAGACATACTATTGACGAAGGATTATTGATGACGGACTATTGACGCCAGACTACTGCTTACGAACTATTGACGCCAGAATACAAATGACGCCGAACTATTGATGACAGATTATTGATGCCGGACTAATGATTACCAACTAATTACACCGGACTACTGACGAAGGACTACCACAGGAGACGGACTACTGACGCCGGACTACTGATTACGAACTATTGACGCCGGACCCTTGATGACAGACAATTGCCGCCGAACTATTGATGAGGGATTATTGATGCCGAACTACTGATTACAAATCATTGATGCCGGACTACTGATTACAAACTAATTACGCCGGACTACTGACGAAGGACTACCACAGGAGAGGGACTATTGACTCTGGACTATTAATGTCGGATTACAGACGCCGGACGACTGATGACATACTATTGACGCTTGACTATTAATGACGGATTATTGACGCTGGACTACTCATGAAATACTTTTGACACCGGACTACTGAAGACATACTATTGACGAAGGACTATTGATGACGGACTATTGACGCCAGACTACTGCTTACGAACTATTGACGCCAGAATACAGATGACGTACTATTGACGCCGGACTACTGGTGACATACTATTGACGCCGGACTACTGATGACGAACTATTGATGCGGACTATAAAAGACATACTATTGACTCTGGAGTATTGATGACGAATTATTGATGCCGGACTACTGATAAGGTACTATTGACGCCAGAATACAGATGACGTACTATTGACGCCGGACTATTGATCACGGACTAGTATCGCAAGAATACTGATGACGTACTATTGACGCCAGACTACTGGTTATGAACTATCGACGTCGGTCTAGTGATGACATACTATTGACGCAGGACTACTGATTACAAACTTTTGACGCTGGCCTATTGATGACGGACTATTGACTCCGGACTACTTTCGAAGGACAACCACAGAAATCGGACTAATGACGCCGGACTACTAACGAAGAACCACACAGGACACGGACTATTGACGCCGGACTACTGAAGACATACTTTTGACGCCGTACTATAGAAGATATGCTATTGTCGTGAGGGTACTGACGACGGACTTATTGACGCCGGACTACTGGTGACGGGCTTGTGACGCCTGAGTACAGATAACGTACTATTTGCGCCGGACAATTGAAGACAAAGTATTCACGCCGGATTACTGATTACATATTATTGTCGCCGGACTACTGATGACGGACTATTGACACTGGACTACTGGTGACATACTATTGACGCCGGACTACTGATGACGAACTATTGATGCCGGACTATAAAAGACATACTATTGACTCTGGAGTATTGATGACGAATTATTGATGCCGGACTACTGATAAGGTACTATTGACGCCAGAATACAGATGACGTACTATTATTGATGACGGACTAGTGTCGCAAGAATACTGATGACGTACTATTGACGCAGGACTACTGATTACGAACTATGTACCCCAGACCTCTGATGACATACTACTGACGCCGGACTACTGTTGACATACTATTGACGCAGGACTATTGATGACGGATTATTGATGCCGGACTACTGATTACGAATTAATTACGCCGGACTGCTGACGAAGGACTATTGATGACGGATTACAGACGCAGGACTATTGATGACGGACTATTGACGCCGGACTACTGTTGACATACTATTGACGAAGGACTATTGACGACTGACTATTGACTCCGGACTACTCATGACATACAATTGACGCCGGACTATTGATGACGGACTATTGACGCCGGACTACTGGTCAAGAACTACACACGCAGTACTACTGATGGCATACAATTGACGCCGGACTATTGATGACGGACTTTTGACGCCGGACTACTTCTTACGAAATATTGTCGTCGGACTACTGGTGACGTACTATTGACGCCGGACTATTGATGACGAACTATTGACGCCTGACTATAGAAGACATACTATTGACACCGGACTATTGACGACGGACTATTGACACCGTACTACTTACGAAGGACAACCATAGAAGTCGGACTACTGACGCCGGACTACTGACGAAGGACCACAGAGGAGACGGAGTATTGACGCCGGACTACTGACGAAGACTACCACAGCAGACGGACTACTGACGCCGGACTACTGATAACGAAGTATTGACGCCGGATTACTGATTACGAACTAATGACGCCGGACGACTGATGACATACTAATGACGCTGGACTATTAATGACGGATTATTGGCGCGGGACTACTGATGACGTACTGTTGACGCCGGACTATTGATTACGAACTATTGACGCCAGAATACTGATGACGTACTATTGACGCTGTACTAATGATTACAAACTCTTGACGCCGGACTACTAATTACGAACTATTGACGCTGGACTATTGATGACGGACTATTGCCTCCGGACTACTCATGACATACTTTTGACACCGGACTACTGAAGACATACTTTTGACGCCGTACTATAGAAGATATGCTATTGTCGTGAGGGTACTGACGACGGACTTATTGACGCCGGACTACTGGTGACGGGCTTTTGACGCCTGAGTACAGATAACGTACTATTTGCGCCGGACAATTGAAGACAAAGTATTCACGCCGGATTACTGATTACATATTATTACCGCCGGACTACTGATGACGGACTATTGACACTGGACTACTGGTGACATACTATTGACGCCGGACTACTGATGACGAATTATTGATGCCGGACTATAAAAGACATACTATTGACTCTGGAGTATTGATGACGAATTATTGATGCCGGACTATAAAAGACATACTATTGACTCTGGAGTATTGATGACGAATTACTGATGCCGGACTACTGATAAGGTACTATTGACGCCAGAATACAGATGACGTACTATTGACGCCGGACTATTGATCACGGACTAGTGTCGCAAGAATACTGATAACGTACTATTGACGCCAGACTACTGGTTACGAACTATCGACGTCGGTCTAGGGATGACGTACTATTGACGCAGGACTACTGATCACGAACTATGTACCACAGACCTCTGATGACATACTACTGACGCCGGACTTTTGTTGACATACTATTGACGCCGGACTACTGATGACGAACTATTGATGGCGGACTATAAAAGACATACTATCGACTCTGGAGTATTGATGACGAATTATTGATGCCGGACTACTGATAAGGTACTATTGACGCCAGAATACAGATGACGTACTATTGACGCCGGACTATTGATCACGGACTAGTATCGCAAGAATACTGATGACGTACTATTGACGCCAGACTACTGGTTACGAACTATCGACGTCGGTCTAGTGATGACATACTATTGACGCAGGACTACTGATTACAAACTTTTGACGCTGGCCTATTGATGACGGACTATTGACTCCGGACTACTTTCGAAGGACAACCACAGAAATCGGACTACTGACGCCGGACTACTAACGAAGAACCACACAGGACACGGACTATTGACGCCGGACTACTGATTACCAAGTATTGACGCAAAAGTACTGATTACTTACTATTGACGCCGGACCTTCAATGACATACTACTGACGCCGGACTACTGGTGACATAATATTGACGCAGGACTACTGATTACGAACTATTGACGCCGGACTACTGATGACATACTATTGATTCATGACTATTGATGAAGGACTATTGACTCCGGACTACTCATGACATGCTTTTGAAACCGGACTACTGAAGACATACTTTTGACACCGGACTATTGATGACGGACTATTTACGCCGAATTACTGACGAAGGACTACCACAGAAGACGGGCTATTGACGCCGACCTCATGACGAAGACTACCACAAGAGACAGACTATTGACGCCGGAGCAAAGACGAAGGACTACCACAGGAGACGGGCTACTGACGCCTGACTACTGATTACAAAGTATTGACGCAGGCCAACTGATTACGAACTATTGACACTAGAGTACTGATTCCGAACTATTGACGCAGTACTACTGATGGCATACAATTGACGCCGGATTATTGATGACGGACTTTTGACGCCGGACTACTGACGATGAACTACTACAGAAGGCGGACTATTGACGCTGGACTACTGATTACGAACTTATGACGCCGGACTACTTACGAAGAACTACCACATAAGACGGACTGTAGACGTCGGACTACTGACGAAGGACTACTACAGAAGGCGGCCTTTTGACGCCGAACTACTGATTACGAACTATTGACGCCGGACTACTGACGAAGGACTACCTCAGAAGACGGACTATTGACGCCGGACTACTGACGAAGGACTACCACAGGAAACGGATTATTGACGCCGGACTACTGTCGAAGGACTACCTCAGAAGGCGGCCTTTTGACGCCGAACTACTGACGAAGGACTACCACAGGAGACGGGTTATTGAATCCGGTGCATTGATGACGAATTAGAGAACCCGTACGACTGATGCCATACTATTGATGCCGGACTATTGATGACAGACTATTGACGCCTTACTACTGATGACATACTATTGACGCCGTACTATAGAAGACATGCTATTGACTAACGAAGGACTACCACAGGAGACGGACTATTGACGCCGGACTACTGAAGGACTGCCACAGGGGACGGACTACTTACGCCGGACTACTGATTACGAACTGTTGACGCCGGACTACTAATTACGAACTATTGACGCCGGACTACTGATTGCGAACTAATTACGCCGGACTACTGACGGATTACAGACGCCGAACGACTGATGACATACTATTGACGCAGGATTATTGATGATGGACTATTGACGCCGTACTATAGAAGAGATGCTTTTGACGAAAGAGTACTGACACCGGACTATTGACGCCGGACTATTGATGACGGACTGGTGACTTCGGAGTACCGATGACGTACTATTGACGCCGGACAATTGAAGACATATTCTCTCATATCCCGCCATTTTGGATAGAGTTTGCCCATGTAGGATAGCTATGTAAGAAATTTCTATCTTACATGGGCAAACACGTGCGCGGAGTAATCTGTGTTCAGGGGAAACAACTTTTACAGCGTCCGAAAATCCCTTGTACAAAAAATGACCGACAACCATGTACCCGATACCTTGCAGGTTTATGTCACGGGTCATAAAACACACAGTCGCTGAATAATTACAGGACACTGAATGACAGACAGAAGTACATGATTTCCAATATGTTGTCAAACACAAAAAGCTCCGAATTAATTCCATCAAACCGAACACCATCCTCTGCCACCATTTCATCAACTTCAACAGTTACTAGGCCTACATCTGATGTCACAGTGTGTTTACCATCGTCATCACAACAAGAAAACACGGTTAACACCTACAATCCTGTATCACAGAAACAATCTGAAACTCGCATCGAATTCTTGTTTGCTGGTTCTCACATTGAAAATTGCCAAATCACCGTAAATATCACAAATATTCCACCACCCAAATGTCGTCGAATCATGGTGATTGAGAGCGACAGCGACTCGGAATAGGAGATCGTGTGACGTCACGCCTTGAATTTATGAATGGAATTCCTTTGACTATGGTGACGTCATGTCAGCGTCACAGTATTTTGAAAAAAATGTTAAAACAGTAAAAAGATACATTGATATATTTCTTAAAATGATCAAATATGTGATTTTGATGATAAAACTATATGTTGAATTATAAAAATCCGTTCCTTGTTGATTTCTTTGAAGTATTTGACGGAACAATTTCTTTTCGCGGATGTTTACTTACGCATACTATATAATCACACAGAGATCATTTTTGTTTTTTTTTCATCTGCTAATAATATATTCATCCTGGAATATACCGAAAAATGGTTTGAAATTAGACAGCAAACTCAAAAAGTTTGCAAAATATGGGTATGATCGTTAAGAATATCCAGTTCGTTTTTTATAAAAACCTCGGATTAAAAAAATGAGAAAAAAAAATGAAGATAATGGCCGACCGACAGTCCTTTTCCCAAAATTTTGGTAAAGACACGAGAGAAAAAGACTCTTTCATTATGTGTGTATGTAGGATAGGGATATTCCACCCTCGTGGTTACAAAATATGGTAAAACCCTCGGCAGAGCCTCGGGCTTCACCATATTTTGTGACCCTCAGGGTGGAATATCCCTATCCTACATACACGCATATGAAAGAGTCTTAAAGTATTGACGCCGGATTACTGAAGACATATTATTGACGCCGGACTACTGATGATGGACTATTGACACTGGACTATTGATGACGTACTTTTGACGCCAAACTACTGTTTACGAACTATTGACGCAGGACAACTGATTACGAACTGTATACGCCGGACCTCTGATGACATCCTCTTGACGCCGGAGTACTTACGACAGACTATTGATCCCGGACTACTGACCAAGGACTATAGATGTCGGACTACTGACGAAGGACTACCACAGAAGACGGACTACTGACGAAGGACTACTGACGACTGACTACTTATGCTGGATTACGGACGACTACCGACACCAGGCTACTGTCCACGTGCTACCGTCGACAAATTACTGAAGACGAACTACTGACGACGAAGGTACGTCAGCAGACTAATGACCTGCATTATTTTGTAATTTATAGATGTAAAGAGTACAGAAACAATAAACAACATACACATATTCACCTAGATGTATACTAGCGGAAAAAAGAAACGCAAGTTCAGTTTTGGATATATGATTTTTTTATCCGTAGACCAAATGTTGTGAAATGTGATACATAAATACCTCAGTTAACTGTCTAAATAATCGTCGGCATAAATTCGGTCCACCGTGACCACGGGCGACGCTGCACGATTTGAACAGATTTTCCAACAAAGCGTGCGTCCGTACCACTACCACGTGCTATCAACTTGAAAACCATACCAAATCCAAGTTTTGAACAGCACACATCCGGTGCACAACATTTCATTCCAAGGCGATTAAAAAGCAGCATGTCGCGAATGTCCGAAGTTGATAGGGGTAGGGCTATTGCCCGAATTCTACAGTGCCAATCGCAACGTCTCGTCGCCCAGCAATTTGGAGTCGATGAGTCAACGATAGCTCAATTAGTTGGGCGTCTCAGGGCCACGGGAAGATTAGCTGACTGTCCCAGGAGCGGACGTCCACGCGTTACGACGCAACGTCAAGATCAGGGCATACGTCTCTTACACCTACGTAACCGATTTCAGACAGCGACGGAGACGGCAAGTCATATTGTAGGCACTCATGGTCGCCGTGTGTGTCCAAGAACAGTTAGGAATCGGTTGCGGGAGTTCAGTTTAAGGCCACTACGTCCCTACGTTGGTCCGCAACTTACACCCAGCCGACGTCAACGTCGAATGCAATGGCTGCGTGCACATCAGTTTCGCTTGGCCCGCTGGAGACGTGTGCTATTCACGGACGAGTCTCGGTTCACGCTGTATAGGTCAGATGGAAGAAAACGTTGCTATCGACGTCGCGGTGAGCGATATTTTGACGCATGCGTTAAGGAAAACGACCGATTCGGGGGAGGGTCTGTTATGGTTTTTGGCGGGGATTTCTCATGGCGTGAAAACACCTCTCGTGACCGTCCGATATTGGAATCAGTTCCTCATTCCTCATGGCCTTCCATTAATCCAAGCGCGAAACCTTACGTTGCAGCAGGATAATGCGAGGCCGCACATTGCTAGGGTGTGTCGTAACTTCCTCAACCAAAACAATGTCCCAGTACTCGACTGGCCACCCTACAGTCCAGATCTGTCCCCGATCGAGCATTTGTGGGACGAGCTGGACAGGAGGCTCAGGAAGCGCGTCAACGTCCCAAACAACGTCGCTCAGCTCACGCAGGCCATTCTTCAGGAATGGAATAACATCTCGCAAAGGACCATAAACAATTTGATGGGGTCAATGGTAAGGAGAGTTAGAGCAGCGACTGCAGCTTGAGGTGGGCACATCCGCTATTGATTTTGATCAGGAAATGGCGTAGGGTATCCACGTTTAAACGCTATCCATGCCAACGCCGTCTGTGTTGAGACAACAGAACTTATCAAATTTTAATCAGTCAGGAGGAATTAATATAAACATCTTAACAATGATATGATCATCCATAAAACATTTGAAATATTTACCACCGGACAAAAACTTGCATTTCTTTTTTCCGTTAGTATATCTCAAAGCATTTATCTGTAATTGTCATAGTAATAAACATATTTGTACATACGTTTTGACTTAAAACAAATTATAGCTATTATAATTCTTCTGTCAGCAAGCTTTGTATATAAAGCTTCATCATATTTACACTCTGTATATAGTGTCTGAACAAATTCGAACCTATTAGAACGTTTATAGATTTAATTGGTCTGTGTACATTGACATAAAAGATAAAAACCCTTTAATATATAAACTCTGGTCCTGTAAATAATGATATTTACCGAAGTCAATATACAGCTTGTGAGACAACAATCTTATACTATATAGGCCTATCTCCCTCTTAGCTGGTACTAATTCTTTATGTTTCAGATGAGCTATATAAGCTGTAAGACATTATTAAACACTTTGTGGCATTGTTAATAAGTAGTTTTAATTCTTACATACAATATGATAATCTGCTGTAATGTGTAGCGAAATAATACTTTAGATTTGATAAGTTCGAAGTTGCCGCCAGCAGCGATCTTGGATAATTTTTAAGCTCAAAATTTCACAAGCACATCGATTTCTTGAAAGTGTCATAGCGTTTGAATTTGTTCACTGGAAAGACGTATGGACGTACGGGTCGCTGATACAAAGCAATTTGAAATATGCTGGTGGTTAAGTAAGTCCCTGCTGAGCACCAAATCCCTTTGGAGGATTCTGAACCAAGAATATTCCCCGAGAGTTATTCCCCGTCACCCAATATCATGCGTGGTAGATGTTTAGTCGAAGATTTACAATTACATATACATAGTGTGTAAGATCTGTGAATGGTTCGGAAACCAAGAGTAAATGACCTACACTATTAGTGAAAGTGAATCGATCACAAATCTTTGCCTCACAGCTGCATCGATTTCTAATTGCAAAGCTATAAAGCATTGTCAGCTTCATTTCCATGATATTTATAAAGAGAAAAACCATTCTTTACTTCGAATTTCTTTGGTCTTCATTGCATTCATATTTTTATATGCTTATCTTATGCGTGTGCTTTAGATGTTATTTTTTTTCCGGCCATGCGACGAAAATCGTTTTACTTCTAACGACATGTCAACGACCAAAAGGTGAAAAAACCTATTGTTTTTATGTTTCTTATTGTTATTCTTCTTTCGAATTTGTGGGTTCGTAATCTTTTAAACGGTAAGGGATATGCACGCAACCTATATAGTATGTAATGGAAGTACATCCGAACTTGTTAATGCCGCATTTTAAGTCGGTCAAAAAACCAATATGGCCGCCATGACCCAATTACCAGAAATTCTAAAAACAGCAATAACTCGAAAATTATTTGTCCTTCAGATTTGCTACAGTGTATCTTATGTAGAGGAAGATCATATCTAATTTTTTTACATGTTAATAGAAATTCTTTTAACTAAAAAAGCTCGCCTAGGGGTCAATCTCACCTAAAAATAGAAAAAAAAATTATTATTTTTCGATTTTTCCCCCACAGTTCAATGCAGAATATTTATCCGATCATTTAAGTGTGAACATTTCTTCTGTGACGTCTTTCTTTCACGTTTTACATCTTTTTTTTAATTCCCATAGTTTTATGTAAAGTGCAGAGAAAAAGTTTGAAATTAAAATCACACCAAGATCCTACGATGGAATTTTGTTTAATTATCATGGAATATGTTTACTAACGTGCTCTCTAAATTCTGACGTGATTTTCAACTTTATCGAAAACCAAAATGGCCGCCATGACTAAATATTTGATTTTTGCCCTAATGACGTGAGATTTTGAAATTACCATTGGATATGTTATGTAGAATTGAAAATAAATGGCACGTCTCATGGGACATTTTTGTGTAAAACGTCAACTACCGGTTTTCGGTAGGGGTCAACGTTTAAAAATGCAATTGATGGTACCAAACTACCAGAAACTTCTTCTCGAGTTTGGAAAGGCCTAGAGAGTCGATAGTTCACATATACTGCTAAGGTAATTTTCTTTTAAGTTTGTTACTATTTGGATGACCTTGACACACTTTCTATGTCACGTGGGTCAATTGTATCAATATCATTAAATGACGTTTTCTTACTTTTAAAGAGGTAAACAGTTACGTGTTTCGGTTAACAACCTTCTGCGGAGACTTGCTTTTGATTGGAACAAGCAAAACTCCACAAAAGACAAACTTCCGGTTTTCCTTAGGGGTCAAATTTTAAAACTTCGATGTAGGGTACCAACGTATACGGAACTTCTTCTCAAGTTTGAAAGGGCCTAGAGACTTGATATCTAATACATATAGATTTAATATGATTGTCTATAACTGTTGTCAATATGGATGACCTTGACCCACTTTCAAAGTCTCATTACTTGCATATATTGATATCATTAAAGGATGTTTTCTTACTTTTAAAGAGAAAAACAAGTACGTAATTTGATTAAAAACCTTCTGTAGAGACTTGCTTTTGATTGGTTTAAGCCAAAGACCAACTTGCATATCTTTGTTGTTAATATAATTGATATCTAATATATATAAAGTTAATATAATTGTATATAACTGTTGTTGATATAGATGACCTTGACCCACTTTCAAGGTCACATGGGTCAATCATGTCAAACATTTTAAATAACGTTTTCTCAATTTTGAAATCGGAAACAATAATGAAATTAGGTAATTTTCCTTTTGTTAACAGTCGTCTGTTATCAAAACTTTTTGGAGAAATTAAACTTCCGTTTTCCGTTAGGTGTCAAAGTTTTCATTAAGTGCTATTTGGGCTACCAAACGTTTAGAATCTTCTTGAGTTCTGTGAAGCCTGATGACCTGATATTTCACATACGAACATAATGGACAATCGAGTTTGATAATACAAATGACCTTTACCCACTTTCAAGGTCACAGGCGTCAATCATGTAAAAGAATTCGTAAGAATTCATTTTAATATTTTTAGCAGTAAACAACTGTGGAATTTCCTTAAAAACCTCTTGTGGTCCTGTGGACACTTACTATTGTTAACAATAAGTAGTATTTTCCAAAAATTCAATTTCTGTTTTTTTCGGTACTGTTAAAAATAACGTTATACTGCATTATTTTGGATAACAGTATGCTCAGTGCTTTGATATTTAACTACTGGTGATTCCTTTTGTACAGAGTGCCACTGTATTGCAGGCATTGCCTTTAATTCCAGGCTAAAATTGGTGAAAAGCCCGTCAAAATTTCTGGTTAATGTCTATATAAGTACGCTATACATAAAGATATTATCATTCTCTTTTTGTTCCGTTGGGATCAAATATAAGCGTGATCAAAATTAGTATGACATGAAGGTCGGCAACCGATCTCACGACGTACCAAATGTGGGTCAATCTGAGAGAATGGCCGCGAATGGTCAGTAGTTATTGCTTTTCCCTTTCATTCCGGTCAATGTCCGAACTTTCAAATACTTATTCAAATTTTAATCAAAATATATATAATAGTCAATAGTTCTTTTATTCCGGGTCTTACAGAGAACGTCTCGCAAGATAGGTGTGTATTCTATAATACTATAATTGGATATCCACCATAGTAAAGTTAATTGTCAGTGTAATATTACACACGTGTCCCAGTTTTCTTCAACCTCGATTTGGTCATATTTTCACTCGGGTCTCATTCGCCAGAGCGTACTATCATTGGACTTCGAACGGTCGGTATTGAAGATTTTGCATTTTAAGAACGTCAAGGAACCACAATTAAAAAGCGACTACGGTTTCGACCAAAACTAATTAAATAAAATAAAGATTTCAACTCCACACTGGTAATGTGCATTGAAGGAATTGCACGGTACCTGTATTTACAGTAGATAACACTACTATATTGCATTACATTTATATTTAAAATCCTGCGTCATATAGATGACTCAGACATTGTGGTTTCCATGCAGTTGAGTATACCGTTGTCTTTACAAATCTTGAACGCATAAATCAAAGACATTAGGTGTTCACCAGGAATTCAAAATCCAGAGTACTCCGGATCTAAAAAAAAAATCTCGATGTGAGTACACACCGATAGGTGTATTATGGTTGCAGATTACCATCATCCAAGGGAGATAATGAGATATAACATCGCGACAAGCAATATGCAAGATGTTGTAAATTACAAGTTTTATCTATATCAGAAGGTTCTGACGTTTTCATAATACATAGTGTTATCTTAATGATGTATTTTTGCGATGCATTTACAATCAGGAATTACACAGCCAATGAGAAAATATTTCTTATTCATTCACCTTTTGAGAACGTCCCCAGTTTAGATGGGTTAAGCGCATGTAAACACATTGATCACGTGATCAAATATAAACCGGCCAAAACTGGTGACAGCTGAAAGTCGACAGGACTGGAACGCGTCGGATTTTTATATCTCGTTCAAGGTAAGCACTGGTGTGAACGCTGTATCGCAGATAAAATGACGGGTTTATGGATAAGCTTCCGTAGGAACAAACTTAAGCACTCAGTTATCATATTTTGAGTTGTAACTGGTGGTCGAGTTGCTGAACCTTGCAAGATCAGCCATGGAACAGCTGATCTTTCGAGGTCACGACAAGAATTTTCAGCAAACAACCATTTGGCTCATTTAACAACTTATTCTACATAGTCATGGATATCAATTGTTTCATTTTGAAACCATTTACATTGACCTTGTGAATACACGTGTAAGCCTTCATAAAAACAATACTCTTTGTTTATAATAAACTGCGTTTCACCTACTAATCAGGCCATTGTACGGTATGAAAATGTAAACACCCTACAGCTAACCCTTCGGTGAGTATACTGGGCAGTGCGCACCGAGTTTTGAAAAAAGGAAAACATGAACTATATTGGACCAGTTTTATTTTGTTTTATTTTCTAATATCAAAAGAAACAGTGCATGGCATCCTATTAGCTTTTGTAGTGATCGTGCGTTACAGGGGTCTAATTAGCAACAGTGACAACGTTACGTCGTCGGTAGCAGTTCAGTATTAAACTATTATTCTCGGATAATAGATATAAATATTTTTACCCGAGGCTTTAGTATTTGGTAGCATAACCATCTCGCGGTATGGAGTGGAATAGGTTATTTATGTATGTCAGGGAAAACGTAGCCCAAATTCTTTTGACGGCAGCGATCAAGTCGGCGCGGTTTGTGATTGCTTGTATTTTTTCTCCAGTCGGATTTTTATTATCCTCCACACATTTTCAATCACATCTAAATCTGGAAACTGGGATGGCCAGTCCAAACAATAAATTTTGTTTTCCGTTTTCCATTGAAAAGTCTTCGAAGAGTTGCGAATGGGCACATTATCATCCTGGAATACAAACTCTCCATTGGGAAAATGGTTGGCAATTACAGGCCATGAGTTTTATTCCTGAATATCTCTGTATTTCCTAGAGTTTATATTTCCATCACTGATAGCCCTCAGCTTACTATCTCCACTGAATTGTGAAACAGGCCTGTTGAATTCAATCATTAAATCCTTCAAACACTGTCGTTATTACTTTCACATGCTGATTTAGAGTGCTAATTAGAACACTAGTTGACTAACTTTTCACGGCCATCCACTTTTGGGTTTATTTTCAAAATTTTCCACCTCTTCATATCTTTTCAAAATCTTTGTAGACCGACTATATCCTAATGAATTTGCGACCTCTGTACCCAGTATCATCCATTCCTACAATCTGCTGTTTCTGGTCAGATGTCAGCTCTTTTTTATTTACTCGCCATGGTTTGCTGGATTGACAGATGGTGCAAAAAATGACAATTTATTAAGCAATCAGTGACGACACATGCATCCTAACTCAGGAATTCCAGTGTAAAAAATAAACATGATCTGTCTAGTATCAATAGATTTTAAGCAATGCGACATCATAAAATGTGAAATACTTTTGTCACCTCACTTTACCTTATGTTTTATAGGTAACGTTAATCAATCCACAAATATATTGTACAAACCATGGCCCTCTGTGATTTTTCCCCAGAGGACTGAGGGTCATCATTGCTTTAATTATTGGCTTACCTGTCACAATGGTCAACCTCACTTGCTCCAAAGGAAGGGCAACCTGATTCAGCTTTTCCAAAGGACAAGCTCACTTCTCTGAAAATGAAAGCTGACACATCTTGTTTGGATCTAACATCCCATCAATGTCGGTTAATATTAACCTTTCCTTGATTTCTAACTTTTGGTCTTTTGTGGTTAATTTGGTAAAGGGTCATCATGCATTACCAGTAGCTTTAAAAAGTAGCCTGACAAAAGTTTTTGAAAAAGAAAGGGCCTTGACCTTAATGAAAATACACTGTATCCGCTGGGATTTGAACTAGTGACCGGTTGGTCTCCAGCCAGAAAATATACTGCTTGACTAAAGGGAAATTCCCACTAGTCCAGGCTACTAAGGTCACCTGTACTCTTAACTTCTTGACTACTCCCTCATTGGACCCAGAAGACAACAGCAATCAAGGTTCAATATCTCTATCTAAGCATCTCCCACTGGACTAAAGAGAAATTGCTCTTCATTTCAACTTTAAAATCTGTGAAAATGTGACTTTCCTGACTTGTATGTTTATTTCATACATAGAATAAATTGTTGTTCAGAAAAAGTCACAGAATTATTAGCATGTCCTTTAAATTTAATGTCAGATAGTTTGGGTTACACTCTTCAAGATGACAGAATTTGGAATTGGTATTCATACATTTTTAGCCTACCATCATCAGATGGTGGGCTATTCAAATCGCCCTGCATCCATGGTCTGTCAGTCCATCCATAAACAATTTTTGTTATCGCTATTTCTTGAGAAGTACTGGATGGATCTTTCTTTCATTTCATATGTAGGCTCCCTTTAGTCCCTAGTTGTGCCCGTTTGATTTTGGGTTTGATCAGAAACACAAAATGGCCGATTGGTGGCATCTTGGAACTCCGCAAGTTTATTATCGCTATTTGTTGAAAACTACTGTATAGATCATTCTCAAATTTCATCTATAGGTTCAATTCAGTCCCTAGTTGTGCCCATTTGATTTAAAGTGTACATTTAATGGCAACTTTTTTTACATATAAATATTCTGTCGTGTTAAGTGAAATAAATATCGAAAACCCTAATAAAATCTGTTACGGCATTGCCGAGATATCGCTGTTTAAACTTCCCGGTTTGCACCTGTCATACACAAGCTCATTAGGGACTAGCCTCAACACCTGGATTTCCACCTGGATTCGTGTGACGTCACTAGTGTGAAACAATACAGAAAATGGATTCAGGAGTGTAAGCCTGGACATCTATGTTCTAAGGACGGCGTACTACCAGTACAGAGTACTGCATGGGAAATTCCTGAATCACCTGAGTATGTCAAAAGTGAAGTTACTTTATTCACAATAAACAATAAATTATAATTCTTTATATTTATTTACACGGATACATTATAATCATAAATGTGCAATTAAAACGTTAAAGATAAAAGATAGTATATATACAAAAGTTTCCCTTTTCATATGGAATACATTATATTTCACCAGTGTGGCCACTTTTTTTTTTTATATTTTTAGCCCACCATCTGCAAAGTCACACTCGCTTGTAATTTGTACTGGCATTATCAGTGTCTGTTTTCATCATGTGGAATGGATTCAGCAGTCATCAGCTAGTATTTGGAAAGAATCCTAATCTACCCTACGTAATGCAACCTGAACCACCAGCTTTGGACGGGACAACAACTAGTGAAACATTTTTCAAACACTTGAATGCTTTACATTAGACAAGAAAGGCATACATACAAACAGAGGCTGATGAAAGGATAAGGCGGATAAGTCAGTGGATCTATCAAAGACAACAATACACATGGAGAAGGTATCACAAAGGAAAATAATGATTTTGTCAGTCAGAACGACACTCCCAAGTCTACACAGGATATTTCAGAAACAATTACTGGTCAAGGCACGTCAGAAAACTGTGAGAAGAATGGTGACAGTGAAATAACCTTCCCCCAGAATGAAGGTCACATCAAGGTGAATCAGCATATTCAATACAAGTTGCCAGAATCTGAAAAATGGGCAAATGCTACAGTAGTGAGCAGAGCAGGCAAGACTACAGGAAGGAACAAAAATTGGTATAATGTAAAGGATGATGTCTGTAATGAAATGAAAAGTGTTGATTTGGGCCATGTAGAATGGAAAACTTTGAACAAAGGTCAAGAGGAAGTAAATGCTACAACTGATGACTAATCCTGATAGTGAGATAGCAAAACAAGTAGAATTACAGAAACTGCGTCAGTTTGATACATATGAAGAAGTGGAAGATAATGGACAAAACAAAATTTTTACAAGGTGAGTGATTACAAGTAAAGACAGTGTAACCAGAGCACGACTCGTGGCAAGAGGGTTTGGAGAACATTCATTTATACCGAAGGATAGCCCCACTGTTGGAAAAGGGGTTATGAGAATTTTCCTTACGATAGCATCTAGCAAAAACTGGAATGTCAAAACCACAGACATCAAATCAGCATTTCTACAAGGAAAGGAATTAAATTGTGATGTGTATATAAAAAGTGATACACAGGAAGGCTATCTTTGGAAGCTCAAAAATGGCCTATATGGGCTGAAAGATGGTGCAAGACAGTCCTTTTTGAGTGTGAAAGATGAACTTACAAAACTAGGTTTCAAACAGTTGAAACTTGACCCTGCTGTTTTCACTTTGATGAATGATGGAATCCTTGTTGGAATGATATGTTGTCATGTTGATGACTTTCTTCACGCTGGTGATGAGGCATTGGAGGAAATGATACACAGACTTAGGGAGCAATTTCTAGCAGGGAGAGTAGAGGAAGGGTGTTTCAAGTACATAGGTTTCCATATTAAGCAAAACAAAGATGGAATCATGCTTGATCACTCAGAGTATTTGGATAAACTTTATCACCCGCATACTGACCCTGGTTGTGCATCTCAAAAACAATGTCAGCTTACTGACAGTGAGCAGTCTCAATTTTGTAAGTTAGTCGGTCAATTGAACTGGGCAGTGCAAGGATCACGACCGGATATGGCGTTTGAACTAGTTGATCTAAGTACAAAACTTTCCAAAACATTGGTTAGTGATTTGTTGAGAGCAATCAAAGCCATAGGGAAGTTGAAGGATATAAAACCTATTCAGTTGTACCCACCCCTACAAGGACATCTGATACAGGACTGGGAAATTTTCCTTTTCACCGATGGCGCATTAGGGAACATCAACAATGGCAAAGGTAGTACTGGAGCGCACATTCTGTGGATTAAAGATCGGCTGGGAAACTGCTGTCCAATATACTGGAAATCTAACAAAATCAAGAGAGTAGTGCGATCTACTATAGCTGCTGAAGCATTGAGTTTGGAGGAAGGACTTGAATCTGCGGTGTACTTTAGAAAAGTAGTAGAAAACATTTGTGGGATTGAGGAGCACAACATACCTCTTGCAGCCTTCATAGACAACAAAAGCATTACAGTCTTCAAAACTTGTAGATGACAAACGACTAAGAATAGATATTGCTGCTATCCTGGAAATGAAACTTAACTGTTTTGAAGTCAAATGGTGTCCTGGAAAGATACAGCTAGCCAATTCTTTGACAAAGCGAGAAGCCTCAGGAATTGAACCGTTGGACGTGCTTCAAAGAGGAAAAATGCCAGAGGAATTTGTTTAGTGTGCTGTGCTTGAGAGGGGCATAATAATCCCTGTGACTAGAGGATGGTCTAACCCAATGATGGTCACTTGTATCAATATTTATCTGTATACATTGTTCATACCAATTGAACTTTTAATAATGGAACTGTCAAGTTAATTTGTTTTGTTTGTTTTTTTTTAAGATATATTTTCTTCAATCATCAACGTTTTAAGAATAATTTCTGTCACTAAATAGATGAATTGTAATTAATGTTAAGCTACTATAATGAGATAAGGGAGATAATCCTTACCATGTTCCATTCAGTTATTACCTCCCCAGTACATTCACTCTTACTCTTTTGAAGATAACTTTGTTGGGAGAAGTGTGTGAATAAATTGGTGGATAAAAGGAGTGTGCTTGTCACAGTGTTATAGGTGCATTAACATATTCTTTATAATATCTGTCCAAATTCTGGTATTATGGGATGTCATCGCCATATTTCTTTCTTGTATATTTAATTATGCTACAAATATCACTACTTAATTTACATTGATTGCTGATAAAAGCTAAAGACAGTCATGAAACCATTAAAGATTTATTACAAAATACACATACTAAAAAATTCAAATGTACATATAGCTAGTACACAAAAGTTACAGAAAATAATATCGCCATTCAATTTTTCATTATAATGTTTTACAGGGGATGTCACAAATTTATTTTTATAACTCATTGTTAGGGTGCTAATATTGAAAAAGGGCATTTGTGACACGTCATGTTCAATGAAAAAGGGCATTTAGCCATTGAAATAATTTACAAACAATGAGATCACTCAGAAAGGGCAGGGTGACAACAAAAAAAGGCAGGGTGGCAATAAATAGGGGCAGGGTACTGCGCCCTTAAAAAGGGGCCTAGGGGGAACACGGTTACTCCTGCGGAATGAACTGTCACAACCAGGCACATCCAAATGCCACGCATCTATTGCCGCGTTTGGACGAACTTTTCATGTTTAAAACTTAAACAAACCGCGCATCTGTCACAAGTTTTCGTTCTCGATCACACTTGTGACGTCACACATTCCCACTGATTTCAACAGACTGTAATGCGATATTGTAAAGGTGTCATTTCACAAATCTATGAATATCTGAAAAAATCCACAACCAATTTTTTAGTCCACCATTATCAGATGGTGGGCTATTCAAATCGCCCTGCGTCCGTGGTCCGTCCGTCCGTAAACAATTCTTGTTACTGCTATTTCTGGAAAAGTGCTGGATGGATCTTTCTCAAATTTTATATGCAGGTTCCCCTTGGTCCCTAGTTGTGCATTGTACCTTTTTTGGACTAATTCGAATTCAAGATGGCCGACAGGCGGCCATCTTGGAGTTTGAAAGTGAAAGTTTGTGACCGCTATTTCTGGAAAAGTTCTGGATGGATCTTTCTCAAATTTCATATGCAGTTTCCCCTTGGTCCCTAGTTGTGCATTGTACCTTTTTTTGGACTGATTCGAATTCAAGATGGCTGACAGGTGGCCATCTTGGATTTTGGAAGTAAAAGTTTGTTACTGCTATTTCTGGAAAAGTTCTGGATGGATCTTTGTCAAATTTCATATGCAGTCTCCCCTTGGTCCCTAGTTGTGCATTGTACCTTTTTTTGGACTGATTCGAATTCAAGATGGCTGACAGGCTGCCATCTTGGAGTTTGGAAGTAAAAGTTTGTTACTGCTATTTCTGGAAAAGTTCTGGATGGATCTTTGTCAAATTTCATATGCAGTCTCCCCTTGGTCCCTAGTTGTGCATTGTACCTTTTTTGGACTGATCCGAATTCAAGATGGCCGCTTGTCGGCCTTCTTTTATTTTAAAAAGAAAAATTTGGTACTGCCATTTCTGAGAAAGTACTGGATGGATCTTTGTCAGATTTCATAGGGAGCTTCCCCTTAGTCCCTAGTTGTGCAGTGTACCTTTTTTGGACTGATTCGAAATCAAGATGGCTACAGGCAGCCTTCTTGGATTTTGAGAGTAAAATCTTGTTACCGCTATTTCTGAAGAAGTACTGGATGGATCCTTCTGATAGTTCATAGGTATTGGTTTCCCTTGGACCCTAGTTGTGCATTGTACCTTTTTGGACTGATTTGAAATCAAGGTGGCCCACAGGCAGTCTTCTTGGATGTTGACAGTAATACAGCACAAGCATATTTTCTTTGATATTCTATCATATTGATTCAAGACCATGTCCATTATCCACCTGTAACTGACTGATATCTAATAATACTTTGGGATATTTTTCAAATGATATTTACTAATAGGTGCTTAATAGAAATATCTTGTGCCATCATTGAGTACATTTACAACACCTGTAATAAAAAAAAAATAAACAAAAATTCAAGAACTGAAAACAGATCCTCAAATGGTGGGCGCCAAGATCCCTCATGGATCTCTTGTATAATTTATACATTGACCGTTTTCTTTTTTAGATAAATGGCGTTAGTAATGTCTGCCAATGAATGTACACTTTAAGGCCTGATCAGAAAAAACTAATTGACCAAAAGGTATCCATCTTGGATTTTGACTTTGAAAGTTTTTATTGCTATTTCTTGAGAACTAGAGCATAAATCTTTCTCAAATTTGATATGTATATTTACCTTGATTCCTAGTTGTGCCTGTTTGCTTTTGGTACTGATAAGAAAAAACAAAATGGCTGCCATCTTGGATTTTGCCTAGTAAAGATTGTTATCCCTATTTCTTAGTAAGTACTGAATGGATATCTATCAATTTTCATACATATGATCCCTTTGGTCTCTCCTTGTGCTTGTTTGATTTTGGGTCTGATCAGAAGTAACAAAATGGCTTCAAGGTGGCCAGTTTGGATTTGGCGGGTAAAGATTGTCATTTCTGTTTCTGCAAAGGAATGTTCACATGTCTTATCATTAAGAGCAAAACAGAGAAGAAGGGAAAAGATCCAACTTTCAAAGAGCATATCAAGGTCGAACAATGTTTGGTGCCAAGATCTTGAAAAAAATGTAGACAGATTGATGGAATCTTGACTACTATTTGTCTTCATTTACGTATAAACAGAAAATTTGACAAGAAAGCACCAGTGTGCTTGGTCGAAAATACTTAAGTTTTATCACCATAAGAAAATTTATTGTTGTAATTTTTTATGAAATTAATAAATTTCTATATTCCACCGACAAAAATGTAATGAAAACCTATTTGTGATGTTCACCAATAGAAGCCATCAAATTTTCTTATTATCCCTAAGCAAACAGGCTTGTGATGCTGATGATGTGAAATTTGGCTTTTTATATATGTCTGAGGAGCTTGTCTGGGCTGCAATATGAAAACTGATATTTTTGATCTGAAGCCCTTCAGACAGTTTCTTGGTCAGATACCATATACTGGAAGTTAAAGCCATCTTGTGATTTTCATTTTAGTTTCTAATAGAGAAAAATAAATAAAAGATGGCTTCTGCAGGCATCCATCTGGATCTACTTCTGATAGTGATATGTACATTGAACTAGTCCCATCTCTGCATTACACAGCATGTGTAAAGTTTAATTTCTATATATAATAGCCATATGGTGTTCTTGATTATACATAAAGGATGTACATGCATGTGTATGCATTGTTCAAGTCAGTAATGTGTCCAGTATAATCGCAGAGGATTGGAGCTTAGGTTGAATCTTTTGCAAGTCTTAAGTTCATTAGAAAATGTGTGTGGTATTTTTAGCCCACCATCTGATGATGGTGGACTGTTCAAATCACTCTGCACCTGGTCTGTCGTCTGTAAACAATTTTCGTTATCACTTTTTCTTGAGAAGTACTGAATGGATGTTTTCTCAAATTGCATATGTAGGTTTCCCATGGTCCCTAGTTGTGCCTGTTTGATTTTGGAACTGATCAAAGCAACAATATTGCCGACAGGCAGCCATCTTTGATTTTTCAATGAAGTTTGTTATGGTTATTTCTTGAAAAGTAAGAGATGGATCTTACTTAAATTTCATATGTAGCTTTCCCATGGTCCCTAGTTTTTCTCGTTTGATTTTGGGTTAGATCAACAAATACGAAGAGGCTAACAGGCAGCCTTCTTGTATTGTTATTGCTATTTCTTAAGAAGTACTGAATGGATTTATCTCAAATTTCATAGGTATGTTCCCTTTTGTCTCTCCTTGTGCTCATTTGATTTTGGGACTGACATGTGGCCATTTTGAATTTGGCCGGTAATGATTATCATTACTGTTTCTGCAAAGGAATGTTTAAATGACAGAGAAGAGAAGAAAAAAGATCCAACTTTTAAAGAGCATATAAAGATCAAACATTGGTGGATATCAAGATCCCTCTGGGATTTCTTGTTTCATGATTGGAAATTAATCTGTTTCAATGATTTGAAGTTGCTTTGTGTAAAAGTTTGGCTTAACTGTTCTTTCAGTATTGTCTTATTCTGTACAATGAAAACGTTGGATAAAAAAACAGAATTAAGAGAAACCAGTTACTTCAAAAAGAGTAACCTGTGAATTTACACTTTTGTATTTTCAGGAATGTGTTATTCATGAAGAAAAACTCAGAAGAAATGGAGGAACCAGATTTTAATGTGTTGAACCTTGCTCAGGTTGCAAGCTCAAATTTGACTGTTGCAAGTATTCACACCATCGGTACCGTGAGCATGAGCAGTGCTAACCTTACACCTCTACCTCAGAAAAAGTTGTTCTACTCCAGGGAAGCTTCTGTTACAGGAACAGACCTCTTGCCGATTTGTAGGATCTGTCAACTTCCAGGAGATATAGCTGATCCGCTTTTCTCTCCATGTAGATGCTCTGGGACATTAGGCTTCATTCATTACACTTGTTTAAAGGTAAGGCTTTGACCATAACATGTATTAAGCTGTTCTAAGTTTGATAGGAGATGGGAAGTAGAATAAGATTGCAGTGTCAGCAAGCATATACATCATATATATATTTTGAGCCCACCATTTGATGTTGGTGGGTTATTCAAATCACTCTGCGAACATGGTCTATTGTCCGTCCATAACCAATTTTTGTTATCGCTAGTTCTTGAGAACTACTGTATAGGTCTTTCTCAAATTTCATGTATAGGGTTCTTTAGGTCCCTAGTTGTGCCTATTTGAGTTTAGGGCTGATCAGAAAAACAAAATGACCGACAGGCAGCCATATTGGATTTTTCCGTGTAAAGATTGTTATTCCTGTTTCTAAGTACTGAATGAATACCTCAAATTCCATATGTATGTTCCCTTTTGTTTCTCGTTGTGCCTATTTGATTTGGACTGATCAGATGAAACAAAATGGCTTCCAGACAGCCATTTGGGATTTGGCAGGTAAAGACTATCATTGCTATTTCTGCAAAGGAATGTTCAGTTTCTTATCATTAAGAGCAAAAACAGAGAAGAGAAAAGAAGGGAAAAAGTCTTACTTTCAAAGATGAAGTAAAGATCAAACAATGGTGGAGGCGAAGATCCCTCTGGGATCTCTTGTATAACTTCAGTCATAGCATTTTAACACATTTCAGATCTAGATTTGTCATGAATTGTAATGATTGCATGCACCCCATTCACAGAGCCAATGATAAGGTATTGCAGTATGTAGCCTTCTGTACATGTTCATACATAAGTGTGTGCAATGAACCACTTAGTCCAAAGAACTAGAAGGCCTGTGATAATTACTGCAGAAGTATCCACATACTTATAGTGTTTATTATGATGCACAATTGAAAAACCCTGACAGTTAATGTTTCTCTGGAAACAGGAATGGACTGTGCCTACACTTCATGTTTACCCATCAGTCTCCTTAAAATGACCCGGGCTTTTTGAAGGACGATAAAATACATATACACAGGACCCTGGGAAATGTTAGGATGGGCCTTGAAAAGACACTGGTTCACTTGTCCTGAGTGGATTTTACTGAAGGACAAATAATTTTTGGCAACTAGCTACACATGTAGTCCAGATGAGTTTTTTTCATGTAATTTCACAAACTTTTAAAATAGAACTACAGACCTAACCATTGGCCATTACATATTACTTTTGTGAGACGTTGTGCAAATCATCAAATGTCAGCACTTAAGCAGGCTATTTTGTGTTTCCTAGAATGAAAAGTGAACACAAGGAAACAAGTAACAAATACTATACCTACTTTAGTGGTAGAGTTAAAGTGTTCCGAGTTATCACAAAGTATAAGCAGTGGGTCCAAAAGTTATCTGAATGTCACAGCAAAAATTACTTCTGTCAACCAAATCAAAAACAAAGACATTTGCCATGAGAAATCTTACCGTATTTTACCGCAAATAAGACCCCCCCACCCAGTTCAAAAAGACTTGTCAAAAGAGGGGAGGGGGCTTATTTGCGGGCAATCCCCCTGATGTCATGTGTCCGTCATCTTGGATTTTTTGTCATAAGGAACAATAACTTGGCCTATCTGTCATCAAAAATAACCCAAAGACAAAAATGGGATCAATAATTTTATTAACAATATAACAAAATATATTTTACTGAGATCATCGTATTCCAACGCTGAAACACTGTTTCCACCGGCGTAACCATCCATTGGAGGCTATGAAGTTTTCAATGCGGAGTTGGCTGGCGAGTTCTCTCCCCTTAGACTGCAGCTGATAATTGGAGACAGGTCGACCCTCGGCGCGTTCCTCGACGATCCAGTCAAACACGTTGTCGTCAAACTTAATGGACCTTGGCGCTGGGTTGGTGCCAAGCTTCTTCTTGGAGTCTGTTCCTTTTCCATGGCCAAGGAGTTTCTCAAAGTCTCCATCCCACTGTCTGACGAGTTTCCTGTCGACGGAGAAATCTCTTGCTGTCTGATGGAGATTTCGGCCATTGTTCCAGCCCAGTTACAATGTCTAAGTTCTCCTTAACTGTTTAATGTCTTTGTGTAGCAGGCATGATGATTTGTGTCGTGGTTGGATTTTTACTCTCTATTTAACGACACTGATATGGCTTGAGACTCAACGTGTCAAAGTCTTCTCAATACGTCAAAGCGACACTGTTGTTTTTGCATGTTTTTAGCGTTGCCCTCTCGCTCAGTCACTGTGATTGTTAGCTAATTATCCCCAGTTGAAATAAAAAATAAGTGGACACATGTGAACACTAAAAACACAACAAATACCCTCCTATTCCTGGCAAATTGGAAAAAATGATGGGGAGTCTTATTTGCGGCAGGGGGCTTATTTGCAGTGAAATGTGGGTATTTGCAATTTAATAAAACAAAAACCAAAATGATGATTCACAAATATAATCTAAGTTAGCATTTTGTTATATGCTCTTAATGATTTTGATTTATAATGCAAGATCAGCCATGTTTACTCTATCTGCTGTTGGTAACAATTTCGACTAAACATTATACATGTATCAACAATTGATTCACAACTTAATTGAATTGATTTAATTAAAACTTGTTGCACAATGTGTCAATGCTGAAAATGTTGTTTTGAAAATTTCTAAATGTAAATTTTCAGAACTAGTAAAATTCTTGTCAGCAGACAAGTACTTTTAATCGGGCCACAAGCCTGTTGGACTATTAGCTTTGTGTTTTGTTTGTCAGTCTCTGAGGTAGAAAAGTGGGGGTAAACATTGGAGTAGCTTAGTAACGAATAAGCACAAATTTATACAATTATAGTATACATGTATATTTTCCATTCCATTCCAGAATCCATTTTTTTCCTTTTCATAAGATGGCCTCCTTTAAGATTAATTTGTACTCATAAGCTGAACATATTTTTCCAGTACTATTTACCATAGCAGATGTTATTCTCAGGGAAACTATTCATTTGTAATGCATATGAACCGATCATCATTGAATTAAGACATGAATAATACACATTAACATTTTTGTTATTCAGACACTGATTCTTTGGTGATTCTAATGCATGTTCGCTGCATGATAATGATATGCTATTTGAAGTGACAGCAATAAGATATAATTAAAACTAGAAATTCTCAGATACAACAGAGCTAGACTAAAATCACAGATTCTGAAGTACAACCACATATAGTCCTGTGCTTGGCTGTTTGCCAATATGTGTATAACGCATGTAAACACACACATGCACATGATCAGCTATTTCATGATAGTAATCTGTCATGATATTATTGAATTGGTTTCTTCTGTGTTTACAGCAACATTTGAAGAAGCTCAAGTCACTTGAAAAATTGTCTGTAATCTAAAGTTTAGTTTGGCCATCCTGTATTTTGACAACAAATAGTATTGTCAAATACTGATTTTATCATTTTTACCCACAAGAGCTGAATCATCTACAAACTCTAAAGATGCTATTATGGTGTTAGTAGTTTCAACATCCTGTAAATGATATCAGTCTGATACACCAAACATTGTTAGTTGACGTTCATTTCTGATTGCCCAATTGTTTTCTGTTGATAAAATGTGAAAAAAAAACCATTAAATTTGCTTTACTTGTGTATCTTACTATTTGATAACATGCGTTACTGACATGGTCTGTCAATGTGTCTTTGTGTTCTGATGTTTGCATGTTTTTATCACACAAATTGTTATTGATGACTGTTATTTGTGACCTTGGCTGAACAGTGTGTAAATTTAACAATATTTTATTTTCTGTGTATAAAATATTTTTCCTACCTACCATCATCTTTCGCTTCATACCAGTGTTGTCATTTTAAACTTTATTTTTGTCAGCTTTTGTCCATGAATTCTAAAAAAAAAAAAAAAATAGTGTATATATTATGACTTGTTATTTGTGCTTTTGTCAGAGCATGTACATTGTAGTGTATCAGTATTGACTGAAAAGTGTAAAGACGTATCAGATCGTTGTGAGAGTCACCAGCAGATATGTGGCAGTTGTATGCTTTCTAACATAAATGTATTACAAACAATAAATAACTTTGTATTTTAGCAGATCAGTTGACCCACTTATAGAAATACTGCATATTAAAGTGTTGAATTGGAACATGTTGTAGTTTTGGAGTAGGTACTTGTCTGGGTTTTGTTAAATAGCTGAAATGTTTGGTGTTGAGAGGCACTGGTACAGAAATCGGTCAGCTATAGCTAGCTGGTAAGGACTACACATGTACATTTATACACAAAGTGGAGGGAGTTATTGTGTGTGAGATACATAAAGCCTTCACTCAGGAATCCTAATACCATCTGGTTCCTCTGCACTTGGTAGACCACAATGACTTTTCCACAGCTGATATAGAATACAGCCTTAAGATATGCTACAATTGTGTTTTATCTTCTCTTATATATACCATTAAAATTATTTTGCTTGGATTTCTTTCATAGGCAGGCAGCTAGGCTTCCACATTGGATGTTCGTTGATGAAATGTATTAAAAACACTCCAAAAGATGGTCACAAATTTCAATTTTGATCTAGCTAGTTTCCCAAGTCTGAGATTTTCTCAAATGATTGTGTGTATGTGTGTATTTAAGGTCGAGCTACCTAATATATTGTTCACCAATTTCAGTGCTGGCATTAATGTGAGGACTTAATGAACTAATCTGACATTGCATAGCACACTTTCATATAATAGTTCTGTCAGACACCAATATGAGCCCTACAAGGAAGCAGATCTTTGTATTGATAAAAAACAATTCAGTATATATCACAGAAGGAAAGAGGATGTTTGGGACCTACTATGGAGTTTACTCTGCAACTTAAAATCTGCCTTTGATTATGAATTAATGCTAAGAAAGAAGTATTATTATCATATCCAAAACCTGTAAACAACTGGTTTGTACCAGAGGATGTGTACATATAACAAAGAGTACACATAGAATTAGCACAACAAATTAAAGTTATGGAAATATGCCAAGATTTAATTGGTCAATCTTACGTATAACTTGTTCATGTATATATATACATAAAATATTCTAAATACAGGGTTACTGTCCTGCTTACAGCTGGTATGTAGGTTAGTGGTATTGTATGGACCAGTGCTGGGAGATTATGGCTTTGTGATACGCACAGCTGATGTAAATTTTAAGAAGTTGTAGATATGGATTAGAACTTTTTAAACCTAAGAAAAGGAATATTACAGAATATACAAAAGCTGTCTTTTATACCACATTGATAAAAGCAAATGGTGAGATTGATATTGAAGTGGAATGTATTTTAAACTTTGCTTAACACTGCAGCAAGCCATATAGACAGAACAAGTTAAACATTCTTATTGTAGAATATTGATCCCAAATCTAAAGATAAGAATACATAACAAAACATTGATTATCATAACCCACTGTAGGAACACTTATTCATAATTACTGAAGTGATAGTGCTGAAGCAGTAAATGTGTCCCTTGCTGAAGGCAAGCGGTACCAAAGGGTGCCTGCATATGAACTCTGCTGAAGCAGTACAGAAATATGGTCCCTGCTGAAGCAGTACAGAAATATGGTCCCTGCTGAAGCAGTACAGAAATATGGCCCCTGCTGAAGCAGTACATGTAATATGTAATTATGATACAGATAAAGAAGAGAAAAAAATTTGTACTGAATATGATATTGGACTCATTTGATGTATTCGATTCATGTGTTTTCAACAGAAATGAGTTTTATTGTTAGTGTTACCAAACTTAATGACCTTGAACGATGGTTTAGCTATATATATATAGCTGTACCCAACTTAATGTGACCTTGACATTTCTGATGACACATTAATCTCATCTTTTGTAGAGGTGGATTGATATATCAACCAGAAAAACGAAGAAGCAACCACGCTGTGAACTTTGCCACTACCAGTTTCACAGACACAAGCGTTTCAAGGTAAACATACTTGACTATTTAACCTCGTTTTTGAGAGGAAAAATGACTTGTTGACAATTGTGAATTTATATTGTTTAAAAATTTGATAACTTAGTTGTGAAACACGAAAGAATTTTATTTTAAGCATTAGCTATAACTTCAGTAAAAGATATGAAAACGGAAATACGCCTATAGGAAGCACATTTAGATAATTTAGATAACAGATTTATATAATTCTGCTCTACTTAGGTTTGGTTATGGTTAAGACAAGGGGATAAAATTCCTCTCAGTGTCATCAAAAATGTATTAAAGAACATCATCATGACTGTGACTCTTAAACTTTATGTACTTCAATTGGTCTTTTCACTGGTTTCAGCTTGGCGACCCCTTTGTTGCTGAGTTTATTTCAGTCTGGTACCTATAAACATGTAGGCCTGTACTCTTATTATACATACTTATAAAAGTAGATTTTTCATACTCTCCATCAATCAATATGATTGTAGATAGGAAAAAATTGACAGATATAGAAACAGGTAGGAAAATTGGACAGGTATAGAATCAGGTAGGAAAATTGGACAGGTATAGAAACAGATAGGAAAATTGGATGGGTATAGAAACAGGTAGGAAAAAATGGACGGGTATAGAAACAGATAGGAAAATTGAACAGGTATAGAATCAGGTAGGAAAATTGGACAGATATGGAAACAGGTAGGAAAACTGGATGAGTTTAGAAACAGGTAGGAAAAAAATGGACGGGTATAGAAACAGGTAGGAAAATTGGACAGGTAGGAGAATTGGACAGATATGGAAACAGGTAGGAAAACTGGATGGGTTTCAGGTAGGAAAAAATGGACAGGTATAGAAACAGATAGGAAAATTGCACAGGTATAGAAACAGGTAGGAAAATTGGACAGGTATAGAAACAGGTATACAAATTGGACAGGTATAGAATCAGGTAGGAGAATTGGACGGGTATAGAAACAGGTAGAAAAGTTTGACAGGTAAGAAACAGGTAGGAAAACTGGACAGGTATAGAAACAGGTAGGAAAAAATGGACAGCTATAGAAACAGGTACGAAAATTGGACAGCTATAGAAACAGATAGGAAAAAATGGACAGGTATAGAACAGATAGGAAAATTGGACAGGTATAAAACAGGTAGGAAAATTTGGAAACAGGTATAAAAATGGGTAGGAACGGGTATAGAAACAGGTGAAAATTGAGTATAGAAACAGGTAGGAAAATTGGACAGGTATAGAAACAGATAGGAAAATTAGACAGGTATGGAAACAGGTAGGAAAATTGGATGGGTATAGAAACCGGTAGGAAAATTGGACAGGTATAGAAACAGGTAGGAAAATTGGACGGGTATAGAAACAGGTAGGAAAATTTGACAGGTATAGAAACTGGTAAGAAAAAAAAGTCGGGTATAGAAACAGATAGGAAAATAGGACAGGTATAGAAACTGGTAGGAAAAAATAGACGGGTATAGAAACAGATAGGAAAATAGGACAGGTATAGATTCAGGTAGGAAAATTGGACAGGTATAGAAACAGGTAGGAAAATTGGACAGATATAGAAACAGGTAGAAAAATTGGACGGGTATAGAAACAGGTAGGAAAATTGGACGGGTATAGAAACAGGTATGAAAAAATGGACGAGAACAGGTAGAATTGGACAGGTATAGAAACAGGTAGGAAAATTGGACAGGTATAGAAACAAGTAGGAATATTGGACAGTTATAGAAACTGGAAGGAAAAATAGACGGGTATAGAAACAGGTAGGAGAATTGGACAGCTATAGAAACAGGTAGGAGAATTGGACAGGTATAGAAACAGATAGGAAAATTGGATGGGTATAGAAACAGGTAGGAAAAAATGGACGGGTATAGAAACAGATAGGAAAATTGAACAGGTATAGAAACAGGTAGAAAAATTGGACGGGTATAGAAACAGGTAGGAAAATTGGACGGGTATAGAAACAGGTATGAAAAAATGGACGAGTATAGAAACAGGTAGAATTGGACAGGTATAGAAACAGGTAGGAAAATTGGACAGGTATAGAAACAAGTAGGAATATTGGACAGTTATAGAAACTGGAAGGAAAAATAGACGGGTATAGAAACAGATAGGAAAATTGGATGGGTATAGAAACAGGTAGGAAAAAATGGACGGGTATAGAAACAGATAGGAAAATTGAACAGGTATAGAATCAGGTAGGAAAATTTGACAGGTATAGAAACAGGTAGGAAAATTGGACAGATATGGAAACAGGTAAGAAAACTGGACAGATATGGAAACAGGTAAGAAAACTGGATGGGTTTAGACACAGGTAGGAAAAAATGGACGGGTATAGAAACAGGAAAATTAGACAGGTATAGAATCAGGTAGGAAAATTTGACAGATATGGAAACAGGTAGGAAAACTGGATGAGTTTAGAAACAGGTAGGAAAATTGGACAGGTAGGAGAATTGGACAGATATGGAAACAGGTAGGAAAACTGGATGGGTTTCAGGTAGGAAAAAATGGACAGGTATAGAAACAGATAGGAAAATTGCACAGGTATAGAAACAGGTAGGAAAATTGGACAGGTATAGAAACAGGTATACAAATTGGACAGGTATAGAATCAGGTAGGAGAATTGGACGGGTATAGAAACAGGTAGAAAAGTTTGACAGGTAAGAAACAGGTAGGAAAATTGGACAGGTATAGAGACAGGTAGGAAAAAATGGACAGCTATAGAAACAGGTAAGAAAATTGGACAGCTATAGAAACAGATAGGAAAAAATGGACAGGTATAGAACAGATAGGAAAATTGGACAGGTATTAAAACAGGTAGGAAATTTGGACAGGTATAAAAATGGGTAGGAAAATTGAACGAGTATAGAAACAGGTAGGAAAATTGGACAGGTATAGAAACAGGTAGGAAAATTAGACAGGTATAGAAACAGGTAGGAAAATTGGATGGGTATAGAAACCGGTAGGAAAATTGGACAGGTATAGAAACAGGTAGGAAAATTGGACGGGTATAGAAACAGGTAGGAGAATTGGACAGGTATAGAAACAGGTAGGAAAATTGGACAGGTATAGAAACAGATAGGAAAATTGGACGGGTATAGAAACAGGTAGGAAAAAATGGACAGGTATAGAAACAGGTAGGAAAATTGGACAGGTATAGGAAAAGGTATAAAAAAAAGGTATAGAAAAATGGAAACGGGTATAGAAACAGTAGGAAAATTAGGAAAATAGGAAAAGGTATAGAAACAGGTAGGAAAAAACAGGTAGAAACTGGTAGGAAAAAAATAGACGGGTATAGAAACAGGTAGGAAAATTGGACAGGTATAGAAACAGGTAGGAAAATTGGACAGATATAGAAACAGGTAGAAAAATTGGACGGGTATAGAAACAGGTAGGAAAATTGGACGGGTATAGAAACAGGTAGGAAAATTTGACAGGTATAGAAACAGGTAGGAAAATAGGATAGGTATAGAAACTGGTAGGAAAAAATAGACGGGTATAGAAACAGGTAGGAGAATTGGACAGCTATAGAAACAGGTAGGAGAATTGGACAGGTATAGAAACAGATAGGAAAATTGGATGGGTATAGAAACAGGTAGGAAAAAATGGACGGGTATAGAAACAGATAGGAAAATTGAACAGGTATAGAAACAGGTAGAAAAATTGGACGGGTATAGAAACAGGTAGGAAAATTGGACGGGTATAGAAACAACAGGTAGAAAAATGACAGGTATATGGACAGGTATAGAAACAGGGTATAGAAACAGGTAGGAAAATTGGACGGGTATAGAAACAGGTAAGAAAATTGGACAGTTATAGAAACAGTTAGTAAAATTGGACAGGTATAGATTCAGGTAGGAAAATTGGACGGGTATAGAAACAGGTAGGAAAATTGGACAGGTATAGAAACAGATAGGAAAATTGGACGGGTATAGAAACAGGTAGGAAAAAATGGACAGGTATAGAAACAGGTAGGAAAATTGGACAGGTATAGAATCAGGTAGGAAAATTGGACAGGTATAGAAAAAACAGGTAGGAAAATTGGACAGGTATATAGGAAACAGGTAGGAAAATTAGACAGGTATAGAATCAGGTAGGAAAATTTGACAGATATGGAAACAGGTAGGAAAACTGGACAGGTATAGAAACAGGTAGGAAAACTGGATGGGTTTCAGATAGGAAAAAATGGACAGGTATAGAAACAGATAGGAAAATTGCACAGGTATAGAAACAGGTAGGAAAATTGGACAGGTATAGAAACAGGTTGGAAAACTGTACAGGTATAGAAACAGGTAGGAAAATTGGACAGGTATAGAAACAGGTATAGGAAATAGGTATAGAAACAGGTAAAATTGGACAGGTATAGAAACAGGTAGGAAAATTGGGGTATAGAAACAGGAAAATTAGGAAACAAGGAAAATTGGACAGGTATAGAAAAAAACAGGTATAGGAAAATTGGACAGGTATAGGAAAAAAACAGGTAGGAAAATTGGACAGGTAGAAACATAGGAAAAAACAGGTATAGGAAACAGGTATAGAAACAGGTAGGAAAATTGGACAGGTATAGAAACAGGTAGGAAAATTGACAGGTATAGAAACAGGTAGGAAAATTGGACAGGTATATAGAAACAGGTATAGAAAAGTTGGATGGGTATAGAAACAGGTAGGAAAATTGGACAGGTATAGAAACAGGTAGGAAAATTGGACAGGTATAGGAAAATTGGACAGGTATAGAAACAGGTAGGAAAATTGGACAGGTATAGAAACAGGTAGGAAAATTGGACAGGTATAGAAACAGGTAGGAAAATTGGACAGGTATAGAAAACAGGAAATTTGGACAGGTATAGAAACAGGTAAAAAATGGACAGGTATAGAAACAGGTAGGAAAATTGGACAGGTATAGAAACAGGTAGGAAAATTGGACAGATATAGAAACAGGTAGGAAAATTGGACAGGTATAGAACAGGTAGGAAAATTGGACAGGTATAGGAAAAGGTATAAAAATTGGACGGGTATAGAAACTGGTAGGAAAATTGGTCGGGTATAGAAACAGGTAGAAAATTGGACAGGTATAGAAACAGGTAGGAAAATTGGACAGGTATAGAAACAGGTATTGGGGTATAAAATTGGACAGGTATAGAAACAGGTAGGAAAATTGGACAGGTATAAATTGGACAGGTACAGGTAGGAAAATTGGACAGGTATAGAAACAGGTAGGAAAATTGGACAGGTATAGAAACAGGTAGGAAAATTGGACAGGTATAGAAACAGGTAGGAAAATTAGACAGTTATAGAAACAGGTAGGAAAATTGGACTGGTATAGAAACAGGTAGGAAAATTGGACAGGTATAGAAACAGGTAGGAAAATTGGACAGGTATAGAAACAGGTAGGAAAATTAGACAGGTATAGAAACAGGTAGGAAAATTGGATGGGTATAGGTAGGAAAAAAACAGGTATAGAAACAGATAGGAAAAAAAGGTATAGAATTGGATGGGTATAGAAACAGGTAGGAAAATTGGACAGGTATAGAAACGGGTATAGAAACAGGTAGGAAAAAATAGAAACAGGTAGGAAAATTGGACAGGTATAGAAACAGGTAGGAAAAAAATTGGACAGGTATAGAAACAGGTAGGAAAATTGGACAGGTATAGAAACAGGTAGGAAAAAAGGTTGGACAGGTATAGAAACAGGTAGGAAAATTGGACAGGTATAGAAACAGGTAGGAAAAAGGTATAGAAACAGGTAGAAAAACTGGACAGGTAGGAAAATTGGACGGGTATAGAAACAGGTAGGAAAAAATGGACAGGTATAGAAACAGGTAGGAAAATTGGACAGGTATAGGAAAAGGTATAAAAATTGGACGGGTATAGAAACAGGTAGGAGAATTAGGCAGGTATAGAAACTGGTAGGAAAAAAATAGACGGGTATAGAAACAGATAGGAAAATTGGACAGTTATAGAAACAGGTAGGAGAATTGGATGAGTTTAGAAACAGGTAGGAAAATTGGACAGGTAGGAGAATTGGACAGATATGGAAACAGGTAGGAAAATTGGACAGGTATAGAAACAGGTAGGAAAATAGGAAAATTGGACAGGTATAGAAACAGGTAGGAAAAAATGGACAGGTATAGAAACAGGTAGGAAAATTAGACAGGGACAGGTATAGAAACAGGTATAGGAAAATTGGACGGGTATAGAAACAGGTAGGTAGGAGGAAAATTGGACGGGTATAGAAACTGGTAGGAAAAAAATAGACGGGTATAGAAACAGATAGGAAAATTGGACAGTTATAGAAACAGGTAGGAGAATTGGACAGATATAGAAACAGGTAGGAAAAAAATGGACAGGTATAGAACAGATAGGAAAATTGGACAGGTATAGAAACAGGTAGGAAAATTGGACGGGTATAGAAACAGGTAGGAGAATTGGACAGGTATAGAAACAGGTAGGAAAATTGGACAGGTATAGAAACTGGTAGGAAAATTGGACAGATATAGAAACAGGTAGAAAAATTGGACGGGTATAGAAACAGGTAGGAAAATTGGACGGGTATAGAAACAGGTATGAAAAAATGGACGAGTATAGAAACAGGTAGAATTGGACAGGTATAGAAACAGGTAGGAAAATTGGACAGGTATAGAAACAAGTAAGAATATTGGACAGTTATAGAAACTGGTAGGAAAAAATAGACGGGTATAGAAACAGGTAGGAGAATTGGACAGCTATAGAAACAGGTAGGAGAATTGGACAGGTATAGAAAAACGTAGGAAAATTGGACAGCTATAGAAACAGGTAGAAAAACTGGACGGGTATAGAAACAGGTAGGAAAATTGGACGGGTATAGAAACAGGTAGGAAAATTGGACAGGTATAGAAACAGGTAGGAAAATTGGACGGGTATAGAAACAGGTAGGAAAATTGGACGGGTATAGAAACAGGTAGGAAAAAATGGACAGGTATAGAAACAGGTAGGAGAATTGGACAGGTATAGGAAAAGGTAGGAAAATTTGACAATTATAGAAACAGATAGGAAAATTGGACAGATATAGAAACAGGTAGAAAAATTGGACGGGTATAGAAACAGGTAGGAAAATTGGACGGGTATAGGAAAAGGTAGGGAAAATGATGAGGTGTAGCATCATTATGCATGTGTAAGTAAAGAAAAATACAGGAATATAATTAGGTTTTGAAGTTTATAAATAATTCATAAGTATTACAATAGCCTTGCCAAAAACAGGAAATGAACAAATACCGGGTAATGTAGGAAAACTTTTCCCATACTAGTAAATGAATTCATAACTTAAGTAGAATTAATCAAGGTGTTGGTTTAAACTGAGATAGTGCAGTGTAATGAAATGCATTACTATCTTTAGTAGATATCCACATACATTGTATAGTGACCACATTGACTTTTATTGTGGCTTGTTGTCCGGCTGCATTTATTAACTGACCTTCACCAGATGGTAGGCTATTCATAATATCCTTACTACATGTGTCATCTGGTCATCTTCCATCATCTTTTCATAACCAATTTTTGTTATTGCTACTTCTTTAGAAGTACAGGATGGATTTTTAAAGCTCATCTGGTCCAAGGGAATGGAAGGAATGTGCAAGAAATGTATACATACCAGTCATTAGTATTTAAACAAAAGCACAACAGGTGTGGAAAGTGTTTAGGTATTGGTAGTATCATATTTTGATCCTCATGGAATTCATTTATCAATAACTAGTATTTCCTATCATTTGTTAACTTTTAGTTCAAGAACTGGAGGTGGCCAAAAGTGAACACACGAGACAAGATACTCCATATCATATTCTTTTTGAATCTCCTCATAATGATTGGCTGTGCAATAGCCACAGTGATGTGCTTTTTATCGGACAAAGGGCAGATAACCAAGTTTCCCAAGAACAAGGTGGAGCTTACATTGGAGGAGATCATCACTCTGGCATGTGGTGTCATGTTTTTTGTGGCTTTCTTCATTGCAATGACAGTAGAAATAAAGGCCAAGCATACAGTCTACAAATTATGCATGAAGTTCATAGTGCATAACACAGAGTGGAATGTTGACTCATACGACCGTAGCAAGGACTCTGGGCTCAAGGTGGCTCCTCAATATGTCTGATGACAGACTGACTCAAACATGTCTACAAGGCTTGTTTCTCTCAATGTAATGACTAATGAATGTCTCCTGAAGAAAAAAACTCAAGGTTATATTTGGTAGTCAATAGAACATGTATATCAGTATTATCTAAAAACAAGAGCATAAATTATCCTGATTCACTAATCTGCAAAAGGAACAAAATATGTCATATCAGGTACTATTGGTAATGAAGTAACAAAAAAATGAGAATCAATCAACCATGCAGAATATATTCTTTTTGAATTGAAGGGAGAGTTTATTATAATGAAAATGAAGTATTGGATCAGACATATATTTTGATGAACTTTGAGAAAATCAATTGGTGCAAGAAAGTGAAAGTGAAATATAGCTGTTTAGCTGTTCAATGTCATGAGTTAACTAGGACTTGTATGTCTGAGGAAGGAGGTGATGAGTACAAATTCTTTTCTTGAATTTAATGGAAGAATTGTATTAAAATCTTGGGAAAGTGCAGGCAAATGCTATTCAATGTTTTGGGCACATGAAGACATGTCACACTACTATGTCAATATGTCACACTACTATGTCAATTTTAATTTAGAATATAACATAATGTGATACAAGTATTGCTGATCCCATTGTTTAAATTTCTTTCAGCCAATAGAGAACGATGCATCAATACTGGTAATTACAAAATTATATCTGGTGTATTCAATGCTAAACAAAATGATCATACATAACTAATTACAACACAGAACCATTAAACATGTCAAACTAGCTGTTATCAATTACAACACAGAACCATGAAACATGTCAAACTAGCTGTTATCAATTACAACACAGAACCATTAAACATGTCAAACTAGCTGTTATCAATTACAACACAGAACCATTAAACATGTCAAACTAGCTGTTATCAATTACAACACAGAACCATTTAACGTGTCAAACTAGCTGTTATCAATTACAACACAGAACCATTAAACATGTCAAACTACCTGTTATCAATTACAACACAGAACCATGAAACATGTCAAACTAGCTGTTATCAATTGCAACACAGTTCCATTAAACATGTCAAACTAGATGACCTGGAGAGCCTTTATTTGAGGGTTGGTGTGATTGTCTGGTTGGACCTGTTATGATAGTAATATGTACCTAAAACACTGAATAAAATTGCTTATAAACATTGGAAGATTTTAGGGGAAATTTTCTACCTTTATGTGCCTTGACATTGAAAGTAAAAATCATGTTTTATTTCTTTCTTTTTCTGTTGAATAAATGAATAAGATTTAATCATATATGTGTCATGTTTCACAAAAAAGTAAAAACTTTGAAGTTTGTATCTCATCTTATTCTGCCACAGCAACTGTGTTATTGGGTCACATTTTAATTACTTTTATAGCATTTTCTTTCCTAACCCTCAGCGTTCATTCGTTTGAAATACTCTTTAGTATTGTTTTCTCCTGCAAATGATTATATTTTCACATTTCATTGATATCCGTTTATATATACTGTCACCATTAAAATTATGAATACCAGTATCTGGTTGGTTTTTAGGAGCTCTTTCACCTATTCATGCTTTGAAGATATGGATATTAGCTCTCTGAAAATTATTTTTGAACAAAATGTAACTTTTATCAACCATAAAATCTGGTGGAATCTTGGCCGTCCATGCTATATATATTGCCTAGCCATTTGTAGAGCTTGCACATTTTTCTAAGCTGAGAAGACTATGTTATGAGTAGAAACTAAAAGGAATATATATACAGTGGGATGTTTTCTAACAGCGAAAATTGATCTCTGTATTGTACTGGTATTCAACCATCTATTTTGATATGGTTGGATTAAACCTACCCAGTATAACCTGTTTTTATCTGTACTACTTTTTGAATGACTGTCAATTATGTGTTGCTGAATAACTGTGATATTTGCGTAAGTGTGAGGTTGTTGCGGGAGGTCAGTGATTGATTGTGAAGTACTTTATTATGAAAGGTTAGTTAAGGGAATTTTCTAAAGGGCAATTGTTTTCTGATGGACTTTTTATTTCTTTTTAATATTGTTTGTTATGAAGAGAATAAATTGAAATCATGAAAAATGTAAACAAAGTGAGCATTTCTTCCTCCTTGTAGGTACAGCTTCTATATGCTCCAATATTCTATGTATATGTGCACCTTACTTTGTAGAAGCCTACTTGGGCAGTCCCTCTGTCACCATTGTCAAGGGATCACGTCATTTTTTTTTCTTTTTTGATCAAACTAATTTAGGCCCGTGCTATCCTCATGAGTGACATGTCAGTTAAAATAGGCTTGACATTGACAGTGATAATATATCTTATGATATGGTCAGGTTCTTTCCTATGACATGGTCAGGTTCTTTTCTATGACATGGTCTGGTCCTTTTCTATGACATGGTCTGGTCCTTTCCTACAATGTGGTCTGGTCCTTTCCTATAATAAGGTCTGGTCCTTTCCTATGACATGGTCTGGTCCTTTTCTATGACATGGTCTGGTCCTTTCCTACAATGTGGTCTGGTCCTTTCCTATAATAAGGTCTGGTCCTTTCCTATGACATGGTCTGGTCCTTTCCTACAATGTGGTCTGGTCCTTTCCTATGATGTGGTCTGGTCCTTTCCTATGACATGGTCTGGTCCTTTCCTATGATGTGGTCTGGTCCTTTCCTATGACATGGTCTGGTCCTTTCCTACAATGTGGTCTGGTCCTTTCCTATGATATGGTTTGGTCCTTTCCTATGATGTGGTCTTGTCCTTTACTATAATATGGTCTGGTCCTTTCCTATGATATGGTCTGGTCCTTTCCTATGATGTGGTCTTGTCCTTTCCTATGATGTGGTCTTGTCCTTTCCTTTAATATGGTCGGGTCCTTTCCTATGATGTGGTCTGGTCCTTTCCTATAATATGGTCTGGTCCTTTCCTATGACATGGTCTGGTCCTTTTCTATGATATGGTCTGGTCCTTTCCTATGATGTGGTCTGGTCCTTTCCTATGATATGGTCTGGTCCTTTCCTATAATATGGTCTGGTCCTTTCCTATGATGTGGTCTTGTCCTTTCCTATGATGTGGTCTTGTCCTTTCCTATGATGTGGTCTTGTCCTTTCCTATGATGTGGTCTTGTCCTTTCCTTTAATATGGTCGGGTCCTTTCCTATGATGTGGTCTGGTCCTTTCCTTTAATATGGTCTGGTCCTTTCCTATGACATGGTCTGGTCCTTTTCTATGATATGGTCTGGTCCTTTCCTATGATATGGTCTGGTCCTTTCCTATAATATGGTCTGGTCCTTTCCTATGATGTGGTCTTGTCCTTTCCTATGATGTGGTCTTGTCCTTTCCTATGATGTGGTCTTGTCCTTTCCTATAATAAGGTCTGGTCCTTTCCTATGATGTGGTCTTGTCCTTTCCTATGATGTGGCCTTGTCCTTTCCTACGATGTGGTCAGGTCCTTTCCTATGATGTGGTCTGGTCCTTTCCTATAATATGGTCTGGTCCTTTCCTATAATATGGTCGGGTCCTTTCCTATGATGTGGTCTGGTCCTTTCCTATAATATGGTCTGGTCCTTTCCTTTAATATGGTCTGGTCCTTTCCTATGACATGGTCTGGTCCTTTTCTATGATATGGTCTGGTCCTTTCCTATGATGTGGTCTTGTCCTTTCCTATGATGTGGTCTTGTCCTTTCCTATGATGTGGTCTTGTCCTTTCCTATAATAAGGTCTGGTCCTTTCCTATGATGTGGTCTTGTCCTTTCCTATGATGTGGCCTTGTCCTTTCCTACGATGTGGTCAGGTCCTTTCCTATGATGTGGTCTGGTCCTTTCCTATAATATGGTCTGGTCCTTTCCTATAATATGGTCGGGTCCTTTCCTATGACATGGTCTGGTCCTTTCCTATGACATGGTCTGGTCCTTTCCTATGACATGGTCTGGTCCTTTCCTATGATGTGGTCTTGTCCTTTCCTATGATGTGGTCTGGTCCTTATCTATTATGGCATCACTGTAAAAGATGTGTCTACAGGAACAGTACATATAGTTCTCTGATTTAGTAAAGAATGATCTACTTAACTGTTCACATGTTCCCTCCAAGAGAATTGAAAGTATATTTTTAATGACTTTTTATTTGCTTATTAAGTAAAGGTAACTGAATTTGAATGGAACATCATATTGTATGAAGCAATTTGTAGATGTTATTGAAAAATCTACTCAGTATTTAGTCCTCATTCAATTCAAACACATAATCTGTCAGACTAGAATAGGGAATTATATTGCAAAAGGGAAGTAATGAAATAGTCTTAAAAACATAACTGTTACCAGTCTTTTACATTCTGGATCTTTTCTAAGCACAACACCATGGAAGTTTTAGGAATATCCATATTTTAATCATTGAAGGAGATTTTGGTTGCAAGAATGGACAACTCTGGGTAAAGATGTAATCAGATATGTGTTTAACATATGTTCATTAGAGGTTAGATAACACTTGAAGAAAGTAAGGAGACAACTCTGGTTAACAATGGTATCAGATATGTATTAACATATTTTCATTATGGGTTAGATAACACTTGTCAAAAACATAAAATTCATAGGTTTGGTCATTAGATCTTCATAAACTAGTGTGCTACATCAAATGGTTATGTAGTTTGCTGGTCCTTCTATAGGGATATGATGTCTGTTTTGAACATGTATTGTAAATTATGTGAATGTTTTCATGTATAAATAACACTTACAAATAATATAATGTAATATAATCACTTGGTAACTGTTTTTGTGGGATATGAATACCAATGTAATGATGATAAGTATGTTTAATTATTTGCTACTAACAGATGTGGTACATGTGAGAGTGTAGATTAAAGAAGTAGGTAGATGTGTATATTTTACACTCTGATTATTTGTGATCAGAAATGGTCTTTGTGTTAGACTTTGCCAGAAGGTTTTCCAATGATCTTTATGAAAACAAATTTGAAAAATAAGGATGTGGGACATCTGTTTTAAGTTCAGTGTAATGACATACATATTAACAATATGTTACTTATGAACATTTTAGGATGTATAGATCTGAAAGATTTATAAAAACCACAGGATCAGAAGTAGATTTGGTAGACAGCTTACTGGGTGTCAGCTGGAATCTGTACAAGTAATTATCAGTCAACATCATGGTTTTGATAGTGTTGTCTGTTACACACATTTAGAATGGGAGACAAGCTTGCATGGTTTGACTACCCCTTACAATACACACATTTTTTGGAATGTACTGATAAATTCTCTGTTTTATTTAGTTTTTTTTCTCTACTAGTTGACTGTAAATGTCATTGGAAATCATGAATTTGGCACCTTTAGAAAGAAATGTATCAGAACATTAATTGATTTGTGAAATTTGTTGATTTTTATCCAGTAGTTGAATCACAATTGCATCTCTGGTTTTTCACAACTTTACTTGTCATTTCTTGTGCAATGTAAAAATGATGAAATGCTCTTAGATCTGTCACCATGTTATGTGGTACAGGATTCAATGATTTGCTTGTTCTGTCAAGTATGCTGTGAATACAACACTATTGTAACTACCGATGTTTTTTAACTTAATCACTTAGATTGATATTTATGAAATCAAAATATTGCTGGTTGTCTTTCTGCTGAACTTAAGCCCCAATATTAAAGAGTAGACAAGTAGGGATTGAAGTAAGTAATATATCTACGACCAAGCTATCGTGTCATTCAGTCTTTGTGGTCTCATCACAAAACTTAAAAGGAAAAAAATTGCCTTTTTGCAAGAGTGATTTCTAATGAAATATGATTATCACTCAGACTAGGGTGTTTTTGTAACATTTGTTCTGACATGTTTTATAGTGAAGGACAAACTGAACGAAAAGGTATGTTTTCAATAGAAATGAATTATTTTTCCATATATTAGAAAAATTTTGCTTATTTGCTAATTTACCGATTCTGAAATTGCTTAGTAGTCCTAGGCTCCGATCGAGGGTACTATCAAGTAACAAGATGAAACCTGCTGTGTTTTGATGAAAAGGAAGAAATACCTAGCAACAATTTTTTGCCCAGATTTGAAAATATTGTATGATGTAGTAGGACTGCATGTATCATAATCTAGATTAAGGGTATTCCAGATTGGATTAAGGATGTTCCATTTTGGATTAAGGGGGTTCCATTTTGGATTAAGGATGTTCCACATTGGATTAAGGATGTTTCATTTTGGATCAAAGGGATTTTACAATGGATTAAGAGGATTTCACATTGGATTAAGGATGTTCTGTTTTGGATTAAAGGGATTTGACAATGGATTAAGGGGGGTTCCACAATGGATTAAGGGGATTCCACTTTAGATGATTTAGAATCATGTATAGTGCCATATAGGGATCTCTTAAGAATCAGAATTATACAGAACTTGTTTAGTGCCACCTACTTGTTAATAAATTTTTGTTGTTAATTTTTTTAGATTCTTTTACTAATTGATCATATATTGCAGCGATTTGGGTCAGTTTAAGATAACACTTGAGAATTTGCTGAAACTTGACATGATTGTAGTTCTTGAGGTCATCTACAACTCAGGTGGGGTAGTATCAGGAAAAGTTGATTAGATATTTAGGATTGAACATGAAAACATTAAATTTTCCCTCAAATTTTTATATCACTTTCCATTACTTTTTAAACAGGGTATTCTGCTCTCATAATTCGCATGAATACTCTCATTGTTTTACTGAGGATGTCTTCAGTTTTGTTGTATATTCCCTGTGACAATCCCATTAACATTTTGAAAGGCATTGTTTTGTGAATTTCTGGCTTTGAATGATCAATAAATAGTGATCAAAGGCTCAACAAATTTTGAATTTGGTCACCACTTCATTTTGTACAGTAGTTTGAATGACAAAATCTGATGTGTCAGATAACAGTTAACATTATTGGATAAATGAAATAATTTTTCTGAATATTTTATTCATTGATAAGGAGAACGAAAACTACAATAACAACAAAAATTTGATTTGTGATTTCATTCAAGTCCCTCGAGCTACAGAATACTCACCACATTGGATGCTCAGTAATGGAAATTGAATGAAATTACCTTACATTGCTTAACATAACTAAAAAAAAAACAAAACAACAACATCAAAATCTGTGTTTTGAATGTGCATAAATGGGGGTAGATTCCATTCATAGTTAAATACTACCCTTACTCTTGAAAATTATTCTAAGCAAATGGATTTTGCCATATGTCTGAAAATTCATTCACTCTGTGTGCTGGTTTGTCTTTTCCAGTATTTCCCTGTTGTCATTGATATTTTGCATTTGGTTTTCTTTAGAATGTGAGAAAAATAATATGTTTGTTCTTTGAATTAAAGTTCTCCTCTTTCATTCTATCTGTGAAACCCCTAAAGGTGTTGCCCTCTAGTACTGTCACAACAATGGTCACATGAGTGTATGCTCTAACAAGTCTTCTAACAAATTGCATTCTCTATGCATTGCCATGGTGAAAATAGATATATATTTATATGAAAGTTGCAAAGAAACAAATTATTTGTGTACTGAATTGTATCAATTCAGTCACTTGGTTTGAACATTATGTAGTCATCAGAAATAGTACAAGTCACTGTCTGATGTGGTGGTTGAACAGGATTAATGTCTGCACCAACTTTTTTTTTTCGTTTTTAGTTATATGGTTGAAATAAACATTAAAAGTTGAAAATTATTATTGGTTTTGATCTATGACCAATCCTTTGATTAGCAGGACTGTAGGTGAATACACACAAGGCAGCTGTTGAAGGGTTATTTCTTACTGCTAATCTACTTGTACCACAATATCATCATTACTGTAAAATAGTTTACAATTGACAGTGCTATCATGATTATTAACTTTAAAATTTACTCTTGACAGTGCTAACTTATTACCTGATAATTCTTTACTTCAAATTTAAATTTGAGAATGTTGTTGTAATTGTTTACTGTAAAACTATGCTATTATGGTTAATTTACCGTATAATTTTCACTATTAATAATATCATATATGATATGTATACATTTGACTTTGTTTTTAAGTTACTACTGTATATATACTCACTGTGCTATCATAACAGCTATACTTACAGTGTTAGCATCTATATATTTTCATTATTTGTGATATGTTATGTTGAAATAATGTTTTCTATCAAATAAAATAATAAAAGCACCCATTTCTCTTGTTCTTTATAAATGATAATGAAGCAACTACAAACTAGTTGCTGAAAGTTAAGCCCAAGTGAGGTATACCTAATGAGAACTGCCGACCGGTTGAATGGATTAAAAGTGATTTTGACCGACAAAATATCTTTTTAAACTTTAATGTAGAAATGAAATAATACTAGAAGTCTTAAATAATTCAAATGAATATAATAAACATATACTTTAATTGTTTGAAACACATATAACAAATATCTCTTTGAAAAACTACAAATTTGACCAGTCAAGATTAGAGCACATTCGTTCTCCAATGTACCTGATTTCCGGTTTAACCTTCGGGAACTTTCGCACTTTCCGTGAACGAGAAATACATTTGTCTCTTACATGGCAACATCTGGTGTTAAACCTGTCCCGTCTCCTAATTACATTCAAACTGCAAGATGTGGACGTTCTTTCGATAACTGTTTGAAATCAATTATGATCAAATATTTTTAATGTTTAGAATTTTTCCAGCAAACACTCATAAGGCACAATGATAAAATAACTTTGTGGTGACTTTGATTTTTCACGACAAATTCATTTGAATATATATATTGATTTTCTGAATTACAATGTATAACATAAATAGTAAAGTGCAGATACCTTTGTACATCTACCTATATGAACATGCAGGGAGATACCTAGTAACTTCAGTAATATCTTCTTAATTGACAATTCATGATATACCGTGGATATTCATATCGCATTGTAAATGCATAGTTATTATTTTCCCACAATATTATCATCATCTATGCAGAGCTCATTTGAGATGTTTGTCTATGCCACCCCCAAATGGCTCATGTACCACTTGACTCGTCCTATTTAAGTTTACCCATGTCCTAGACATAGGTACTAATTGCTATATACACCCCAAGGCAGTTGGCCTTGACACCTCGGCAGCAGGCCATTTTTTATTCCCTGCTCCCCATCCGTCCTATCAGAAATGAGATGATAATGAATGGTCAATTATAGATTCATACGAAAGCCTATTAGAGTCATTTTAGTAGGGGAAAGTATTTTTTAAAATGCGTTATTTCGCGAAACTAACGCGTTATTTCGCGAAACTATACTATATATATAAAAGGTATCGGCTAGTTTTAGATACAGACGTAGTATCATTATGAAGCACGATAGCTCAGTGAGATTTTACTTTGAACTTGGTCTATCCCAAGCTGAAATTTTGAATTTTTAGCAATAGTAGACAGGGTTGTGCTTAGTAAGTCAACACTTAAACGACATTTAAAACGCCTGCGGTTAACAAGAAGGACAAACTTTTCAGACATATACGATGTTGCATTGTTCGTTATTAATGAACTGCAAAATTCTGGACAGCATCATGGAAACAGATGGATACACAACAAATGTTTACATGCTGGGTTTACTGTGCCTCGTGACGATGTGTATAGCCTTATGGAAATTCTGGATCCGGAAGAGATATAAAGATATCAAAAAGAAGACTTCATATGGAACGTGCAGCCTAGCTTTGCACACGGCGGGTAAGTCTCTGATTCCTTGCAGAGATACTAGCTAACAAATGCCGATATATACATATAGCGTTTAACAGCAAACTCTACCTAAGTTAACAATAAAACTAATGAACGAACTAGTATTCACATGGACTGCTGTCCCGACACAGACTGTTCCGACTAGCATGTGAGCTTGAGTGCGAGCTCGACACCCAGTGACTTCACCTAGAACCCTAGTTCCAACTACTGAACTAGTCGCCGAGCAATACCACTTAGTCGGTCCTGACTAAGCCCTTGTTTGTCCTACCAACTAAGTCAACCCTTGCTCGTGTTCCTAGTTCGGGCTCTAACCTAACCCTATGGCTAGCTACTCACAGACCAAGCTTCGGTGAGAACTAAACAGCCCTCTCATCAGCTTGACAAGCGGTTTCTGAAAAGCCACTATTTCAGACTTTCACCCACCACCTGTTACAAATAACCGTGTTACGTACTTTGTAAGAAGTCTTTCGTCGTCTGTGTATCTTTGAAAGCTTCACTAACAGTCAGTATGACAACGATCTCAATCATTCAATGTAATTTCTATTTACACATAGACGGCAATATGTGAGCAATGGTCCAGACTACGACTCCTACGACAAACAGACGCCATGGGAGAAAATGCTTTCTGTGGCGACTTTTTGGATAAAAGCTTGGTGCACTTCTGCTTTATGGGAGCAATTCAGGTACGACTTAAAATACCTTGTCGCCTTTGACGTCGGAACTATCTTTCGTATCTGTTTCAATTGCATAAAAGTATATTTCATAAATTTTCGTACGCAAACAAAATGTCCAAGCACAAGCTATTGTACGTCCGTGGTAACTTTCTTCTCTATAATGATATGCTTATGATTGTTTTTAATTAAGTCCTTCAAATAAAGTGGGGGACTTCTTATTTTTCCCTTAATTTTTCGCCTAAATTTTGTCAGACATGTTTCTCGAAAACCATGCATCGGACTTAAGTAAAACTTTACACGGACATAGATGACTATCTGAAATTGTACATTTGACTATTGTTTTCAACTGGGCATCAAATATGGCAACCAGAGATTCTTATTTGACGAAATGTCAAACTGGTGTAAACTATTTCACATTTTGACAAAATGACTGCCATGTGATGGCATCTGGTTGGTCAAACTTTTAAATATCATCTGATTTTGGTATGTAGAAACACGATCGAATAATTATCACTAATGAAACCTAACTCACTTTCACAGTTTAAAAAAATGGTCACCATTTGCAAGCCTCCGTCTGGCCAATATCTAAATGTTGTCGCAATTTAATTAATGTTGATATGTAGGTATATTATAAGTTTACAAACACTACCAAAATCTGGGATTCATTTTTCAACTATGATATCCATCTGTCGGGGCCGTTTGGGGGATTTATGTAACAGACTTTATACCAACATTTCACCCTAATAATAATTTAAACTCAAAGTCAATTAAACCAGGGCAAAATATGAACAAAAGAAAGATTTACACGAAGACTCATGAAAAAGTACAAAGAGAATAATGACGCTCTTGCTCTTACAATTAAACTTATTACTTATTTTATTGATTACTTTTGCAGAAAGACTTGGATAATTTGGTGGAAATCTGAAATACACATACCATCTCTGGTGGAATGAGGATGCGTGGTGGAAATAGACCAATTATGATGTATACACTACCGGAACTTTATTACAAACAACATTGTATTTGTTTAGTAGATGAGGCAGAAATAAACGTCTGTGCTGAAGAAACAACCCCGAAGTCAAATTTTCCATGTGACGAAACTGTCAGAGAACTTTGCCTTTTGTTAATGGAGGGAAACGGATATGTTCTTCCGGACGACGCTCAGAACGCGAAAAAAATGTATATTCATCTGAGAGAATTGATCCTATCGCTACTATGATGCGCTGTGACAGAACAAACGTTTTGTTAACATACATTATAAATGGTTATTAAAATCCATATTCCATTTGAAAATTATCCCATGATTTTCCGTCTTGTCACTATTCGTCGTCATGCTTGGTCTGTGTGAAGAATATCTTTATAAATTATGTATGTTGATATCTGATAATTGGTACGCGTACCTACATTTGGTGATAATAAATAATGCCATTGATCAATTTAGTACCATTATTTTTTCGTCTGGTGAAAGTGAAAGCAGTCGCACAAGACAAATATATATGCTGTACGTTTTTACCGCTTCAGGCCTCCACTACTGGGTCGCGAGTTTGAGAGCCACATTGGGCAAGTGCCATGTACTGACTGCAGGTTATATCCGGGTACTTCGGCTTTCCTCCGCCGTCCAACCATGGCACGTCCTAAATGACCCTGGCTGTTAATATGACGTAAAACGAAAATACACTGAACTAAAGCACAAGACCCTCCCTACAAATATCTGTTAAAATACATAGACTGGATTTTATTTAAGCCCGAATAAGATATCAGAAGATATTTTAAATTCACTCATTAACAAGTTTAACTAACTCTGATTTAACCTACTCAAGAATCCAAGCACAATTAGAAAGAAATGTGACAGCCAAAGTTTTAGTTCATTCATCCATAGTACAACCTTGTTAAACGTTGTTGTAAGTTCGATGGCAAACATGACATAACAATTTTAGAGGATATATAGACATAACCTTTATTCACTACATTTAATGTAACATCATTCTTTTGTAATATTTGAGGACTATATTGGCAACAAAATAACATTTTCATTTGAGAAATAGCTAGCTTAAGCATCTTTTGACAAATCAAAGAATAGCGGTGGAGATATTAATCGTTCCCTTTAGTTTAAAAAGACGATTCATAGGCAATCAAACCTAATTGCCAATTTAAAAGATGTTCATAACATAATTAGAATTGCATGCATTGCAATTGATTACCCGTAAAACCTCTCGATATTTTAACTGGAATCTTGTGTGAAACAAACGAAAGAGCATACAATGGAACAAGATGTAAATAAAATCCTCTTGGTGATAAAATTGTCGATTAATTGTCTTATCGCTACTATGATGAAAATATAACGACAAAATTGTTGTTTAAACTACCCCGACATTAACAATTATATGAAAAATGTATGTTTGATTATTATAACGAAACGTACAGTATGCCTAAAATCTATATAATTCCACGATACTTTTTCAGGATGTTCTGGTATAAGAATTATCACGTCTCCTGGTATCTACCTGATACATGTTTAGTACATAATCGTTCACATTGGCATAAGCCTTATACCTATATGGTATCCATTACCCAGATGTTGGCATTCAAAACTGAGATAAACTCTGACCGAAATTGCAAGAAGTTTCCATACTGCTTTGGCAGTTCCAACAAAGATGAACATGTATGGGCTACTGGACGACGTGCAAGACCTACTACGTTCACAAATGAAACTGTGATACATTCCTCAGTGAACAGATTAGTACAAGTGCTAAATCTCAAGAACCGTGTTACCAGATCCATGTCCATCTCTCTGATGAATCGTTTCAGATGATTGGATGTTGCAGTAGCATCAGCACACATGTCCTCTGGGAATCTGAGAAGCTTGATGACACGTCTTTGATTAGGTACTAAGTCTTCATAGAGAGACTGTAAGTTTCCTGGTAGATGCATCTTTCTCAAAAGAGGGCTCCAACAGTCTATGACAAACATGGCCGATTGTATTAATTCTTTATGGGCCATTCCAGGGAGTATCCGTTCCATGTTGTTCTGTCTTGGGACTCGCTTGAGCTCATACTGGGTGAAAATGCCATACAGTTCTGTTTCGTCAACTGTACTGACATATGTCAGTGCGGCTTTTAGAACTTCGGCATCATTCGCGGGAATGTATTTCATAAATGCGTCTAAGATGTCTTCCTTAATTTCCCCATAAATACAATATTGCATGACTACAGGTGAAATGTGCACAGGGAAATACTTGACAACTTGCTAACCAAATCTGATAATTTTCCCAACTGCTGTCCATTCCGCTTCACCGCAGTCATGTCTCAGACATGGTACTTTATGCAGGTTTCCTAGAGTGCATTCTGCATAAATAAAAACTCTATCAAGACATCCCTGGTAATGCCAACTGCGTCTTCTGCTGCCTCCATTTCGCCGTTTGGCATGATCAACTGAGGCTTTATGATTTTCTGCAATCGATCTCCTATGTTCTGTTAGTGTTGCATCGATCTCATTGCCGCTGTCCTCGTACGTGACTGTGCGTTCCATTCCATGATAGCATGTCTGTCGATGATGAAGTATGCTGTGTATCTCCTGTTCTTTTGTCTTGGAGCATTAAGTTGTGGTAGGTCATCGTCTGCTGCAGGTTCTTCATCTGGCACGTAAATCACGGTATCAGTATCTGTTTCAACAGAGGCAAGATAAAATCTCAAAACTGGCATCTTTGTACTATGGTACATATTCCCAATCTTTGTACTTTCGTCCATACTTCGGTCTTGGTAGTCCCAAACATCGAAATCAAATTCATGTTCCCTTCCGTGTTGTGAAACACCGTTTGGGAAAAAAACTTCTTTAGTGATATTGACTCACTGCTTTTATGCTCAAAATATACAAATAAAAACATTTATTAAATAATGCACGCTGCTGTCGTGCTATATTGCCTTTCTATAAAAACACGACATTTAAAAGACGTATGCAAAAATCATGCAAACTAGCCTGGTCACTGTAGGAACAGCATTGTGACGTCATCAAGAAATGATGTCATGCAAATGTACATGGCGTCATGCCATAGCTTTTATAGTGAAAAATGTGTCTCCATCAATTACTTCTATAAAGAGGGGAATATTGAAAATATGTTTGTAAGCCTGCTTCTCTAATTATGTATATAATCTAACACTAGTGCTCACGAAATCTAATGTATTTAACTCGTTTATTAATTTTATCGCAAATAAGATAATTGACGTATGCAGAAGCTTGTTTTTGTTACTTTTTTCATTTTAAAACGGTCCCTTTCAGGAAGGAAAATATTCGCCATACTAACGATTCAGTACGATCACCCTCAAATCCGAGCATGCCAAGCTACAGTCTCGTTTTCAGGCCTATGATGTATTTGGGATTCTACCAGTCCTACCAAATCGTACCTTGGTGATATTAAAGTCTCATACCGATATACTTAATTTGATAATAAATGTGGGTTTATTCATCATGTATATCATACTATACTATACTATATCCCTGGCCTGGTTTTATCTCTTTATCTCAGCCTGGTCCAATTGTTTGTCTGCGATGTAGTACATTATACTTCATGAATAAAAACACTTAAAACTTGAAACATGTCCGACACTTACTGCAGCTCTAAGTAGGTCTAACCATGCTTAACCAATTTGTAAATAAACAATTGAAGAACCATACGAGAAAAACCAAACAAGCCTATTCTTTCTTCATTTCCTCCTTTATATTTTCCGAGGCAATGCTCACTGTCACCCTCCATTGTTAGTCAGTATCTGATACTCTGAAACCTTTCGCCGTATTATATGGCCAATAATTTAATATTTTAATAATTTCGCGAAATAAAGCGAACGTTTCGCGAAATAATGCGTTAGTTTTGCGTAATAACGCGAAGGTTTCGCGATATATTGCGTTAGTTTCGCGTAATAACGCGATTTAAAAAATATCTTTCACTACGAAAATGACCCCAATAGGCTTTCGTATATGTACAATTAATGGGGGTGTTACATGTGGTAATTTCCAAATTTCAAGCCGGCCAACATGATCAAATAGAGACATTTAGGTCTCGAATTCAAAATTATAAACAGGCATTTTGCCCATGAACATATTACCGAGAGTAGTGGATGCTTTTCTGGTGTTAACTTGTGTGTTTGCTCATTGAGCCATGAAAGCCTTCATTTTGTTAGTTACCTGTGGCCCGTTAACTACAAAATATATGCTGTCATTGCACTGACCAGCATGACCACAGCCAATTTGTCTAACAGTGAAATAGGAATCTCATTTTGTTAACAAATATACTACTAATGAATTAAAATGACAAATAATAAAAATACCATTGGTTAAACCAAGTTGAGATGTTTAGTACCACGGATTTACTTCCTTCGATATAGGGTGATATTTCAGTTGTGAATAACTCAAACACGCTTTTTGTTTTTAAAAAAATCTTAAGTAAACGGAAAGTATTTGTAACAAAAAGGTAGCGAGAAAAATTAACTTATCTAATTCTGGAACACCGTTAAATGTGAGTTGGAACGGTCAACTAAGGTTGGACCAGATAAAGTCAGGAAGATATCAATCATTATTACTGGTCCAATTTCAGTTTTTTCCTGGCTGTCAGTTTTGAACTGTTCACGACATCTTGATGAAACTTGAAAACTAGCTACATCATCCACAGTCAGTATGTAGGGAATATAATTCACTTAATTGTGACATTTATCACTGCAAGGTCAAGGTAAACAATTTTGTCTGGATTCGAAATTCCGGAATGACGGAGTGTCTTGGCAAAAAGGATGCAGTATAGAAAATGCTTCAGGACTCAGATTATATGTGGTTCTGTATAGACTGCAAACAGATCGTACAGAAATCAATAGTTACAGATATGAAGATAGAAACAAGAAGTAAGGAGATTATGGATGAATTTGAAGCCAGAATAGCTAAACTTGAGGAAGCCATTACCAGCAAATGTGATGAGGAAATGGTCCGTAAGTTAATTAATGAGGAGAAATCAAAAGGACTTAAAGATGAATGGGGCAAAATAGTCAAAGCCTCAGCAAAAACACCACCACCTCAACCTGAGTATACAATGTCGGAAATAAATGAAAGAAAATCCAGAGAGTGTAACATTGTGATACATGAGGTTCCAGAATGCGACCTCAAGCACAAGCGATATCAGAATTTCCCACGATACAGACAAGGTGAAGGATATACTACAAAAATGCGATGTTAGGACTGAGAGTACAGAGGAAATTATCACTGAAGCAATTAGGCTTGGGAGTTATAAAAAAGATTCGCTACAGGAGGATAAGCAACCTTTGCTTATCACACTGAGTTCAATAAAACAGAAGAAGACACTGATCAAACATATAAAAAACCTAGGAGGAGATGAAAGTCTCAGGAACAATGATGAAGCCAAGGTTTGGCAACAATGAAGAGAAAGACAAAAGGTATTAAATAGACTTGGCAACAATCAGTTACTTAAAAGAGTAGGTTTCAAGGTCAGATAAAAGACTACAGCACATGCCTGCACTCCACAGGATCACAATACTGTACAGTGGCAACATCAATGCAACAAAGTGGCAGCAACATGTCATGCCTGCACTCTACATGGTCACAACTATGTTCATTGTCAACAATGATGGAGCCAAGGTTTGGCAATGATAAAGAGGAAGACAACATGATTGATCAAATACATTCAGTATTCGAGTTGATTCTGTAAAAGTTCCCTTGCTATCTGATGTCTCATGTACTTTGACAAATTGTTCTTTAGAGGAATTCTTCTGTCAAAAAGGATGGCTTTGGCTATTTCGCATATATACACCCCACAACTGCTGCCATCTGTTTGTTTTGGGAAAAATTTGCTTTCACAATAATAACATATCCTCCAGTCAGAAACATCTTTAGTTTTCCCAGAATGCACCAATAAGTCATATGACACATATCTCAACACTTGGAAAATAATTAGATTGCTTCTGTTTCCTTGTGGATCACAATAGTACACAATATTGTTTTCAAAGTCAATCACTATTAATACCCAATGCCTGTCTTCAATATTGACTGGTAAAAAAATCTTTGTAAATATTGCCCATGCCTTTTTTTTGTTTTCTGTCTAAAAATATTCCCATTTGGGTTTGTTTAAACTGCCAGATACAAATAGACGTTGACTAATCCAACCACTGTCAACAAAGTGAACTTTCGAAGAAGCATAACATAGTAGCAACTTCATGTAGAGATTAATATCACTACTTGAAAACCAATAAGTTGGTCTACACAATTTTTTTGCCAGTATTCCATCTGAATTAAGAATAGGGATGTAGCAATTTGATTCAGGTACAGGTATGTTTTTTTTAACAAATTCATAAAATTTGTTGGGTGAGTACTGTTTTGTAAACATAATATATTTGTTTTTAAGTAAAAAAACAATAACATGTCATCATAGGATGATAAATTTATTACAGTATCTTCTTTACCACCATTTGTCGAAATAAGGTTATTGCCTGACCTCTTCAAACAAACAAATTCATGTCCTGTCCTGGCTAAAATTGATGATACTCCATAGGTTTTACTTATCAATGGTACAGTTGTAGGTAAGTCCTACTTCAGATCCAATTTCATTAAATTTGACAGTGTCACATCACTAGTGACAGGCAGAAATATTATCAGAGTATGTGGTAGAGAGGTAGTGTACATAATGCTGTCAGGTTGCATACAGTTACATATAACTGATTTATCTCTCTTTGCTGCAGACTTTATGAGATTTGTTTGTGATTTTTTTACCTGCAGTTTACAACTGCTGCAACTTTTCACAAGCTCAAAAATTATTTTGAAACATTTTGCCCCAAGACATGACAGGTCTGATATAAAGTTCATATTGAAAAGGTAATCTAATATATATATCACAAAGTCTTCACTTGCCATTGAACTTGAATCCTCATTGTGATTTTGAACAGCATAACTGAACAATTCTGCTATCTTGTTGACACTTATGTCGGCCTTCAGATTTTGTAAAATTTGTTTTTGAATTAACGAGGTTAATTGCTTCTATTTTCAGAATGCACCATCTCCATTCCTTTTGTCAAAAACAAACATTTAAGTAAAGGTTCAACATATGCAGGTAACTTTTTTTCAGGTCATAAAATAACATATAGCATGATTTTTCAACTTCCCTAATACTTCCATTACATGTAGATAAATCTTTCATTTTTGAAAAACTGCTATCCTGGTCCAACACATATGTTGTATAGTGGCCAGAATTATATGATCTGCCATGGTGACAAATAACACTTCTGAGGTTATACTCTGTCAGCTTGTTATCTTTCACCAATTCACTGATATTTATATACTTGTCAACAGCCACATCAGTGTCTATCTTACTGGCACATCCTGATTGCTTATTATATTTATATCATTTAAGAGTAATCACTAGAGTCTTGGGTGTTGTGATCAAATGTTGCGACAGTGATAAGTTGTTATTACATACTGGGCACCTACCAACAGTAGATGTTTGAAAATATTCTTTAATCATTGGACCAATTGATGAAACTTTGTCATCTGGAATATGTAGCTCTATATCTTTTATGTGTTCATCATTTTTAACAGTTGAAGATTGGCAATGATTACATACATACTCCTGTTTAATTATTAATTTTTCATCAATTATCTTCGATATCTTAGATATAACATTTGTGTAAAAGTCATTAACATCTTGCTGCCTTGCCAATACCTTAAACGTTTCATCAAAATCAGAAACTTTTTGCAAAGCTAAAAAAATCATGTCCCTAGGCACATCTTTACCGCTATTATCAAAATTGGCCATAAATTCAAGTATGTTAATGATGCATCTAAATATTTCTTTTGATTCATAATCGTCACCGTTTTACTTTGTTCATAAAAAGGCTAGCACACAAGTGAACAATGTTGTGTTTTTTAATAAGTTTCTGCCTTTTAACCATTGGATAATTGCCAAGATCTTTCTAAAATGTCTAGCAAGGTTTCAGTATTGAACACCTTGAGAGCAGAAATTATGAACACCCATGCCTCATCACTTACAATCAATTTTGGTTGGCAAATAGAGCTGTGACCAAATCTTTTTTTTTCTGCATGTTGAAAAGATGTCATCCAATCCAATATTATAGGGAAGCTTTGATTTTCACTGATCATAGCAGTAAGTGGGATGCCCATTTTTCCATTCTCTGGATGTTTTATTGCAAGTTCATAGTATAGATATCTCTTGCCATCTTCATTTTTTCTCACCACACTTCCAGTAGCATCCCAATATAAAGGGTAATCTTTTACCAACTTGTGATATATATTGAGACCTTCCTCTGACCAATATAAAATGTAATTTGGTTTTGTACTTATCTTCTGAATGAAGCCTCTTCCTGATCTTTCCCTATCTTCCATTTGTTGTATCATGCTAAGAAGCATATTTTGATCATACCTACCCAATTCTTGAGTAAAAAACTGATCAGGTAATTTAATTTTCAATATTTCCTCTATTGTCTCTTTATCTAGACAATTACTCTCATCAAAATAGCTTGCATCCGTTTCAGATTCTTCAGGTTTGTGATCAATGCAACAAGTAGAAGTGTCTTTTGAAGAATCAGAATAAAGTTTTGAAGACATATTTTTTTCATGTGTACTTTCTTGTTCATTTTCACTTTTGCTTTTCTTTGAAATATGACTGAATTCCTCTTTTGTTTTCTTAATTTTGTTATGTTTTGATCTAGCAAATACTAAGAAGAGTGTCTCCACCATTGCATCCATTTTGCACACATTTAAAAACAACTGTTTTAGATTGGATATTTTTTGGAATGTTTGATATTGAAAGACATCTGCAGTGATACCATTCACTACATATGTCGCAATCTACCATAAGAGCGTCATTAATTGACTGCCAATTTGTTGACTGACATATACAATATTTGTTGACACCTGACATCTATACTAGGAGGTGTGACACTCTATGGTATATGTATTCTAGTTTGTATAGCCTAGTGGTACATGTAGGAGTATAGCTGTCTTCAATTGGGTCAGACGTTTTCTTTTTATAAAACACCAAACTATTGCCTCTCTATAAGTATACTATAAGAAGTGACACAAAAACTTTTTGATCCCAGACCTCTATACTAGGAGGTATGAAACCCTATGGTATATGTATTCTAGTTTGTATTGCCTAGTGGTACATGTAGGAGTATAGCTGTCTTCAATTGGGTCAGACGTTTTCTTTTTATAAAACACCAAAATATTGCCCCTCTATAAGTATATTATAAAAGAAGTGACACAACAACTTGTTGACCCCTGACCGCTATACTAGGAGGTGTGACACCCTATGGTATATGTATTCTAGTTTGTATAGCCCAGTGTTACATGGAGGGGTATAGCTGTCTTCAATTGGGTGACAGGTTTTCTTTTTATAAAACACGAAACTATTGCCCCTCTATAAGCATATTATAGAAGTGACACAAAAACTTGCTGTCCCCTGACCTCTATACTAGGAGGTGTGACACCCTATGGTATATGTATTCTAGTTTGTATAGCCTAGTGGTACATGTAGGAGTATAGCTGTCTTCAATTGGGTCAGACGTTTTCTTTTTGATAAAACACCAAAATATTGCCCCTCTCTAAGTATATAATAGAAGAAGTGACACAAAAACTTGTTGACCCCTGACCTCTATACTAGGAGGTGTGACACCCTATGGTATATGTATTCTAGTTTGTATAGCCTAGTGGTACATGTAGGAGTATAGCTGTCTTCAATTGGGTGAGACGTTTTCTTTTTATAAAACACCAAACTATTTCCCCACTATAGGCATATTATAGACGTGACACAAAAACTTGTTGACCCCTGACCTCTATACTAGGAGGTGTGACACCCTATGGTATATGTATTCTAGTTTGTATAGCCTAGTGGTACATGTAGGAGTATAGCTGTCTTCAATTGTGTTAGACGTTTTCTTTTTATAAAACACCAAACTATTGCCCCTCTATAAGTATACTATAGAAGAATTGACACTAAAACTTATTGACCCCTGACCTCTATACTAGGAGGTGTGACACCCTATGGTATATGTATTCTAGTTTGTATAGCCCAGTGTTACATGTAGGAGTATAGCTGTCTTCAATTGGGTCAGACGTTTTCTTTTTATAAAACACCAAACTATTGCCCCTCTGTAAGAATATGATAGAAATGACACAAAAAAACTTGTTGACCCCTGACCTCTAAACTAGGAGAACTGACACCCTAGGGTATATGTATTCTAGTTTTTATAGCCTAGTGGTACATGTAGGAGTATAGCTGTCTTCAATTGTGTCTGACGTTTTCTTTTCATAAAACACCAAACTATTGCCCCTCTATAAGTATAGAAGTGACACAAAAACCTGTTGACCCCACCTCTCCCTATGGTATATATGTATATAGCCTAGGGGTACATTAGCTGTCTTCAATTGTGTATATAAAACACCAAACTATTGCCCCTCCATAAGCATATTATAGAAGTGACACAAAAACTGTAGGGGAGTATAGCTACTTTGTATAGCCTAGTGGTACTTCTCTTCAAATGGTAAGATGTTTTCTTTTTATTAAGCACCAAACTATTGCCTCTTAAATATCTACAAGTATACTTGCTATACAAACTAGAATACATATACCATTGTATAGCCTACTACATGTAGGAGTACCTGTATTCAAATGTGACAGACGTTTTCTTTTGATAAAACACCAAACCATTGTCTCTCTATAAGTATACACCCTAGTTTGTATAGCCTATTGGTACATGTATAGCTGATAAGGTAAGAGTGTTTTATAAACAGAAAACTATTGACCCAATTGAAGAAGCTACACTCCAAAAACATGTACCACTAGGCTATACTAACTAGAATACATATACCATAGGTGGACACCCTATGGTACAAGTTTTTATGTATTCTAGTAATATAGCTTATAGTGGTACATGTTTGGTGTTTTATAAAAAGAAAACGTCTGACCCAATTGAAGACAGCTATACTCCTACATGTAGCAATAGGCTATACAAACAAGAATACATATACCATAGGGTGTCACACCTCCTAGTATAGAGGTCTGTGATCAGCAAGATTTTGTGTCACTTCTAATAGTATATTTGTAGAGAGGCAATAGTTTGGTGCTTAATAAAAAGAAAACGTCTGACACAATTGAAGAGAGCTATACTCCTATATGTACCACTAGGCTATACAAAGTAGAATACATATACCATAGGGTGTCACCCCTCCTAGTATAGAGGTCAGGGGTCAACAAGTTTTTGTGTCACTTCTATAATATGCTTATAGAGGGGTAATAGTTTGGTGTTTTATAAAAAGGAAACGTCTGACCCAATTGAAGACAGCTATACTCCTACATGTACCACTAAGTTATAAAAACTAGAATACATATACCATAGGGTGTCACACCTCTTAGTATAGAGGTCAGGGGTCAACAACTTTTTTGGTCACTTCTTCTATTATATACTTATAGAGAGGCAATATTTTGGTGTTCTATAAAAAGAAAACGTCTGACCCAATTGAAGACAGCTATACTCCTACATGTAACACTGGGCTATACAAACTAGAATACATATACCATAGGGTGTCACACCTCCTAGTATAGAGGTCAGGGGTCAACAAGTTTTTGTGTCACTTCTATAATATGCTAATAAAGGGGCAATAGTTTGGTGTTTTATAAAAAGAAAACGTCTAACCCAATTGAAGACAGCTATACTCCTACATTTGCCACTAGGCTATACAAACTAGAATACATATACCATAGGGTGTCACACCTCCGAGTGTAGAGGTCAGGGGTCGACAAGCTTTTGTGTCACTTCTATAATATGCTTATAGAGGGGTAATAGTTTGGTGTTTTATAAAAATGAAACGTCTGACCCAATTGAAGACAGCTATACTCCTACATGTACCACTAAGATATAAAAACTAGAATACATATACCATAGGGTGTCACACCTCCTAGTATAGAGGTCAGGGGTCAACAAGTTTTTGTGTCACTTCTATAATATGCTTATAGAGGGGCAATAGTTTGGTGTTTTATAAAAAGAAAACGTCTCACCCAATTGAAGAGCTATACTCCTACATTTGCCACTAGGCTATAAAAACTAGAATACATATACCATAGGGTGTCACACCTCCTAGTGTAGAGGTCAGGGGTCAACAAGTTTTTGTGTCACTTCTTTAATAAGATAATTATAGAGGGGCAATAGTTTGGTGTTTTATAAAAAGAAAACGTCTGACCCAATTGAAGACAGCTATACTCCTACATGTACCACTAGGCTATACAAACTAGAATACATATACCATAGGGTGTCACACCTCCTAGTATAGAGGTCAGGGGTCAGCAAGTTTTTGTGTCACGTCTTATAGTATACTTAGAGAGGGGCAATATTTTGGTGATTTATAAAAAGAAAACGTCTGACCCAATTGAAGACAGCTATACTCCTACATGTACCACTAGGCTATACAAACTAGAATACATATACCATAGGGTGTCACACCTCCTAGTATAGAGGTCAGGGGTCAACAAGTTTTTGTGTCACTTCTTTTATAATATACTTATACTGGGGCAATATTTTGGTGTTTTATAAAAAGAAAACGTCTGACCCAATTGAAGACAGCTATACTCCTACATGTACCACTAGGCTATACAAACTAGAATACATATACCATAGGGTGTCACACCTCCTAGTATAGAGGTCAGGGGTCAACAAGTTTTTGTGTCACTTCTATAATATGCTTATAGAGGGGCAATAGTTTGGTGTTTTATAAAAAGAAAACGTCTGACCCAATTGAAGACAGCTATACTCCTACATGTACCACTAGGCTATAAAAACTAGAATACATATACCATAGGGTGTCACACCTCCGAGTGTAGAGTTCAGGGGTCAACAAGCTTTTCTGTCACTTCTATAATATGCTTAGAGAGGGGCAATAGTTTGGTGTTTTATAAAAAGGAAACGTCTGACCTAATTGAAGACAGCTATACTCCTACATGTACCACTAAGTTATAAAAACTAGAATACATATACCATAGGGTGTCACACCTCCTAGTATAGAGGTCAGGGGTCAACAAGTTTTTGTGTCACTTCTATAATATGCTTATAGAGGGGCAATAGTTTGGTGTTTTATAAAAAGAAAACGTCTGACCCAATTGAAGACAGCTATACTCCTACATGTACCACTAGGCTATACAAACTAGAATACATATACCATAGGGTGTCACACCTCCGAGTGTAGAGGTCAGAGGTCAACAAGTTTTTGTGTCACTTCTATAATATACTCATAAAGGGGTAATATTTTGTTGTATTATAAAAAGAAAACGTATGACCCAATTGAAGACAGCTATACTCCTACATGTAACACTGGGCTATAAAAACTAGAATACATATACCATAGGGTGTCACCACTCTTAGTGTAGAGGTCAGGGGTCAACAAGTTTTTGTTTCACTTCTATCATATTCTTACAGAGGGGCAATATTTTGGTGTTTTATAAAAAGAAAACGTCTGACCCAATTGAAGACAGCTATACTCCTACATGTAACACTGGGCTATAAAAACTAGAATACATATACCCTAGGGTGTCAGTTCTCCTAGTGTAGAGGTCAGGGGTCAACAAGTTTTTGTTTCACTTCTATCATATTCTTACAGAGGGGCAATATTTTGGTGTTTTATAAAAAGAAAACGTCTGACCCAATTGAAGACAGCTATACTCCTACATGTACCACTAGGCTATACAAACTAGAATACATATACCATAGGGTGTCACACCTCCTAGTATAGAGGTCAGGGGTCAACAAGTTTTTGTGTCACTTCTATAATATGCTTATAGAGGGGCAATAGTTTGGTGTTTTATAAAAAGAAAACGTCTGACCCAATTGAAGACAGCTATACTCCTACATGTAACACTGGGCTATACAAACTAGAATACATATACCATAGGGTGTCACACCTCCTAGTATAGAGGTCAGGGGTCAACAAGTTTTTGTGTCACTTCTATAATATTCTTACAGAGGGGCAATATTTTGGTGTTTTATAAAAAGAAAACGTCTGACCCAATTGAAGACAGCTATACTCCTACATGTACCACTAGGCTATAAAAACTAGAATACATATACCATAGGGTGTCACACCTCCTAGTGTAGAGGTCAGGGGTTAAAAAGTTTTTGTGTCACTTCTATAATATGCTGATAGAGGGGCAATAGTTTGGTGTTTTATAAAAAGAAAACGTCTGACCCAATTGAAGACAGCTATACTCCTACATGTACCACTAAGTTATAAAAACTAGAATACATATACCCTAGGGTGTCACACCTCCTAGTGTAGAGGTAAGGGGTCAACAATTTTTTGTATCACTACTCTCATATTCATAGAGAGGGGCAATATTTTGGTGTTTTATAAAAAGAAAACGTCTGACACAATTGAAGACAGCTATACTCCTACATGTAAAACTGGGCTATACAAACTAGAATACATATACCATAGGGTGTCACACCTCCTAGTATAGAGGTCAGGGGTCAACACGTTTTTGTGTCACTTCTATAATATACTTATAAAGGGGTAATATTTTGTTGTTTTATAAAAAGAAAACGACTGACCCAATTGAAGACAGCTATACTCCTACATGTAACACTGGGCTATAAAAACTAGAATACATATACCCTAGGGTGTCAGTTCTCCTAGTGTAGAGGTCAGGGGTCAACAAGTTTTTGTTTCACTTCTATC
>NW_026783042.1:0-22060 GCF_031769215.1 Ylistrum balloti
GTTTAACTGCAGATGGTCGGGTACTTCATTGTCTGTTTGATCAACAAGGTATTTCGGTACGCGACACACTCCGTTCTGGAGATTTGGAAATGGTAGAACAGTTATTACGTCAACATTTTTCTACTAAGGGCATTGGTTATCTAGCACAACAGAAACGGTCTGACTTTGTGCCCATGGACCATATGCATCAGGTGGGTGGGTAGAGTTTTCGCAATTTGTCAGTAAAGAAGATGTCTGTTGCTATTATGAGTTTATTTTGTTGGCTGCTTTATCAAGTTTTGTCATAATCAAAAACAACTTTAATGGCACCGGATTGTTTATTTACAGCGGTTTGAACAGCTTCTTTCCAACGGTTTAGGGGAAAACGGTGGGTAATAAAACCTTCTGTTGTAAGTTTACCTTCACGGATAAATTTAGCGGTAAGGTCATAGGTTGATATTGTTTGTCCTTGCCATTGTTCAGCACCATGGGCAATTTCACCAATGAGATCTATTTCTTCATGCCAAATTGGTGTTAGATCAGCTTTGACTCGATGTAGGTGGACTCCTACAAGCATAACCGTTCCACCTGAGCGTGCTAATCGTAAGCTTTGTTCAATTGTCGTATCTGTACCAACACAATCATAGACGATATCAAATCCTCCGAGTGCTGTTTTATTATCAAAATCCCCTTGATAGTTTTTTGCGCCAGCTACCTGTTTAGCTGTTTCAAATAGATTGGTATTCGCGATGTGTGCTCCCCAGGATTTTGCTAAGTTTTTTTGTTGTGGGTAGCGAGCCGCTGCATAGACATTACAGGTTGGTTCTATCGCTTTAACTGCTTGAATAATGCCTAAGCCGATAATGCCACAGCCTATGACCAAAACATTTTGGTTTTTTTTGGGTTGTTTTCGTAGTACTGCTCTTACGCTACAAGCTAAAGGTTCGATGAGAGCTACTTGATCGTCTGTTAGATCTGTTGGTGCTTTCCAAACTTCAGTTTCATGGCAGCTATAACCATCACCCCAACCACCGCCAATGCCGGGTATACCTCCGTCTTCACAACGGTTGAGGCAGAGGCAATAATTTCCTGTCTCGCAATGTCTGCAGAGAGGTTCTATTTCTTTGCTGTGGCAGGTTGAACCCATAAAGCGTGATTTCATTAGGACACGGTCACCGACAGCTAATGTTGAAACACCGGGGCCAATTTCTGTAACTTCACTACAGACTTCATGGCCAAGATAGATACGGTCATTTGCAGGAAGTGCAGCGGGGTGTACTTTTGGGTCAACATCGACAAAAAGTAAATGTATATCGCTGGCGCAGATGCCACAGACTCGGTTTTTGACTTTGATACCTCGGGGACCAGGTAGGTTTGGTTCGGGTAAGTCTTGGTAAGCAATCGGTGCTATTGGTGTATAAATTGCACCTTGCCAAATTTTTTTTAGAGCTAATGTTGCAATAATTTTAGGGAGATTTTTTTCGAAATAAATAGAACGCATGATGATACCTGTTTAACAACTAATTTTTTATAGCATATCATCTATGTTTAATTGGTCTTTTGTGGCATAAAATAGGACCAATCTTCTTTATCTGCGACTGGTAAATTGTCAGGGTCAAATTTAGGGATGCTATAGCGTTTATAGATTATTGAGAAAGCATCTAAAGCTTTGTCTAAATGTTCTTTTGTGTGGGTTGGCATAACGCTGGTACGAATCAGTGATTGTCCACAAGGAACCACGGGGTAAGGGACTGGAATAGCAAAGACACCCATATCTAGTAGATCTCGAGCGATACGAAATGCTAGGGATTCAGAGCCAATCATTGTTGGTATGATTTGACTAACAGAATCCATAGTATAGTAGCCAATTTCGTCTAGTCCCTGCTTCCAGTAACGGGCATTCTCTCGAATTTTTGGTAAAATTTCGTCCGCTTCTTTTTGCATAACTTGTAAAGCTGCAAGGGCAGCGGCTGCAGATGCTGGAGGTAGGCCTGCTGTAAAAATGAGTGAACGTGTTTTATGTCGTAAATAATCAATAACCATTTTTTCACCAGCAACAAATCCACCGACACTAGCTAATGCTTTACTAAATGTGCCAAAGAGTAAGTCGACATCTTGTTGAACGCCTTGTTCAAAGATAGTTCCCCTACCTTGAGGTCCAAATACGCCAATGCCATGGGCATCGTCAACGTATAGCCGAAAACCGTATTGTCGCCGTAAAGCCGCAAATTCTTTTAGCTTGGCGATACGGCCAGTCATCGAAAAGACGGCATCAATGACGACGAGAGCATTTGACCAATTTTCTTGTTTGCTGAGCTGTTTTTCTAAATCGTCAGGATCTTCGAAAAGGCGGACTTCGCAAGGTGCTAGACGGGCGCCATCAATTAGGCTTGCATGATTTTCTTTTTCAGAAAAAATAATAGCATCTTGATGTTTTCCAAGGGTGTCCAAAACACCTATATTGGCGAGAAAGGCTGCACTAAATACGAGTGCTTGTTCATAGCCGAAGAAATTAGCTAGATTTTCTTCTAATTTTAGATGAAGTTTGAGGTTACCATTTAAGAAACGTGACCCTGTACAGCTAGTACCGAAGTCATTAATAGCTTGCTTGGCAGCAGCTAGGACTTTAGGATGGTGTGTAAGCCCTAGATAGTTATTGGAGCCAAGCATAATAATATCTTTACCTTCTAGCTGAACGACACTTCCTTCTGAAGATTCAAGAGGATGAAAGAAAGGATAGATGCCAGCCATCCGAGCAAAATTAGGTTCTAAATAGTTATAACAAGGTTGAAATATATCCATTTTATGTATTCACTTTTGTGTTGAGGTGTTGAGTTTGTTGATGCTGAATAGAATATCTATAGAGCTTGATTGACTATGAGGCTAGTATAGTGAAATTGATTATTGTGTATCAACTTGTAGACACGAAATTGGTAAGGCCAATTTGGCAGTGTTTTTAACTTGATAATCTATGCATAACTTTATAAAGGAGAAGTAATTCTATGCCTTTTCAGTGGCGACCCGATGGTGACTATGTTAAAGATTTACCCCGTTTACGTCGTATTATGCCTGTTATTATGCGAGGTAGAAACGAGTCTGCTGTTTTTTGGGAGCAAAAAATTAATGTGACAAAAACGGATGCTTTTATCAAAGCCTATAATGAAAAAACAGGTCGAAGAGTAACGTATCATCATCTTTGTATTTGGGCTTTTGTATTTGGAGCTACCAAATGTCCACGCATAAATCGTTTTGTAGCAGGTGGTCGTGTTTTTCAACGGCGTGGTATTTGGGTTTCTTTTTCTGGAAAAAAAGCAAAAACGGATCAGCATCCCCTGGTTACTGTCAAGCGTGAATTTAGTGCAAATTGGCCCTTTGATAAGTTTATTGACACTGTTGATGGTGATGTTAGCTTTGCTCGAAGTGACCAAGAATCTAAAGTCGATAAGGAATTAAAGCTCTTTTTTCGGTTGCCGACCATTGTTTTATGGTTGTTTGGTTGGTTAATTAAGGTTTTAGATATGTTTAATCTTTTGCCTGGCTTTTTTATTCGTACTGATCCCTTATTTGCGAGTGCTTTTATTGCCAATCTAGGTAGTTTAAATATGGATGCGGCTTACCATCATTTATATGAGTATGGCAATATACCCTTATTTTGCGTGATGGGTAAGCGTAAATTAGAACCAATAGTTAATCAAGAGACAGGTGAGATTTCTGTGCAGTCTATCGTGACAGTTAAATGGCTGTTTGATGAACGTATTGAGGATGGTCTTTATATGGCACGTGCACTGGATGTTTTTAAGGATTATTTTGAAAACCCTGAGCAGTATGTTCAAATTACACCAGGTCAGGAGACAATCTTGTGAGTGATATTAAACCATTGTTAACGTTACAAACGTACGAACTTGTTTTTCCTGAACATGCAAATCAGAATGGTGCAGCTTTTGGTGGTTTTGTTCTTGGGCTTATGGACAAAGGTGGTTGTTATGCTGCTGCTAAATTTGCGGGTAAGCCTGTTGTTACGGTTGCTGTTAGTGAAGTGCAATTTAAGGTACCGATTCGAGTCGGTGATTTAGTCGAAGTTGTTGCAAAGGTTATTGGTTCAGGCCGTACATCGATATCTGTACAGGTTGAAGTTTATCGTGAAAAGTTTGGACAAGCTGATCAACAACGTATGTTGGCTACGTTAGGGCATTTGACATTTGTTGCTGTTGATGAGACAGGTCAGCCCACAAAACTTGAGTAGTATTTTATGATGTGGTTTCAACAACGTATTACTTTAGCACCAAAGATACGAGGGTTTCATTTAGTTACAGGTGAAATTGAGCAGCAGCTACCAGAGTTACAGAAGATCCAGCTTGGTATTGCCAATTTATTTATCTTGCATACTTCAGCAGCACTCACTATTAATGAAAATGCGAGTCCAGATGTTTTGCAAGATTTAGAAAAAGATTTTGATCGGCTCGTTCCTGAGGGAACATCTTACTACCGGCATACACAAGAAGGTTTAGATGATATGCCTGCACATACCAAAGCATCACTTGCTTCAACGTCGCTTACAATACCTATCAGAAATGGACAGTTTTATTTTGGTATGTGGCAAGGTATTTATTTGTGTGAATTTCGTAACAAAGGTGGTCCTAGAAGTCTTGTGATTACTTTGTTTGGTACATAGTTTTTAAGATTCCCAAATAATTTTTTCTTTAGATGAATACCAACTATCTAGTTTTGGAGCGTAAGTATCTTCTAAAATATTGCGTTTGATTTTCATTGTTGGTGTTAAAAAACCATTTTCAATTTGCCATTCATCTTGGACAATAACCATAAATTGTAACTTTTCATGAGGTTCAACTTCTTGGTTTACTTGATAAAAAAGCTGTGTCAATGTTTCCGTCAATTGTTGTTTAATATCTGATTCCTGGACGCGCCCACGCCATTGATCAGATAGCATCACAAGTGCATAACAGGCTGGATAGCCAGAGCCCGCAACACAAGATTGCTCGATATGGGGATCGGCGTTAATTAGGTTTTCAATGGGAGCCGGTGCTACATATTTACCTTTGCTGGTCTTAAATAGTTCTTTTACTCGGCCTGTAATACGTAAACGTCCTTGAGTATCAATCTCTCCACGGTCTCCAGTTTTTAAGAAGCCATCTTTTGTAAAAGATGCCTGAGAAATTTCGGGCATCTTGTAGTAGCCTGTCATATCGGCAGGGCTTTTTACAAGGATTTCTCCTTCATCACTAATTTTGTGTTCAACGCCAGGTAGTGTATTTCCTACATAACCTATGCGTGTTTTTCCTGGTAGGTTTGCATGGGAATACGCAAAATTTTCAGACATGCCATAGGCTTCTAAAAGTTCAAGTCCAAGTTTACGGTACCAGTTAATCAGATCTGGTGGGATCGGTGCAGAGCCGCTAATTGCTAGACGACAGGCGTCGAGACCCAGCCCTTTGAGAACCTTCTTTTTAATAATATTATTTAATACGGGAATTTTGAGTAAACGATCTAATTTTTTTGCAGGCATTTTTTTGAAAACACCGAGTTGAAATTTTAACCATAGTCTAGGTACGGAGTGAAAAAGTGTTGGACGTGCTCGTTGTAGATCGCGAATAAAAGTATCTAGAGATTCAGCGAAAAAGAGTTGTGTACTGTTATATAAAGAGCCAATTTCTACGACCGCACGTTCGAATACGTGTGCTAGTGGTAAATAAGATAGTTGACGATCTGTTTTTGCAAGTTGGAAAATTTCTTCGATTCCTAATGCTGCTACTGCTAGATTATGAAAACTATGTACAACTCCTTTTGGTGTGCCGGTACTGCCAGAGGTATAAACAATGATAGCCGTTTCGTTGGCGTCTCGTTTAGGGTTTTCTTCTATAGGGTTAGTTTCAGCAATAATCGTATCCCAGGTTGGGTAGTCATTTGGCGGACTTGATGGATAAGAGACCATTGGTAGCCCTTCAGGTACGCCAGGCTTCATATCTTGCCAGGTGTCTAATTTTCCAACAAAGAGTAATTTTGCTTCGCAGTGTGTCAGAATATAATTGACAGTTTCAGCATTCAGTGTTGGGTAAATTGCTACAGATGTGTGACCTGCCATCCAAATTGCTAAATCTGTCATGATAAAATGGGCACAGTTTTTTGATAGAATTGCGATATTACTACCTGGTTCAAAATTGAAGGATTTGATATAAGCGGCAATGCGTTTTGCTTCATCTATGGTTTGAGACCAGGTATATTCTTTAACAATTCCTTCGCCCATAGGCTGAGTCATATAGACCCTGTTGGGTTGTGTTGTTGACCACTGAAAAGCACGTTCTAGGGGTAAAATGTTTGTGTTAGCTCTCATGCTTATAAACTCCGAAATATATGATAGTTTGATGTTTTAGAGTCATTATTCTACTCGAAAAAATATAGAGAACAATTATACTATTATTTTTTAGAATTTCTATTTATGATAACTAGTTCCAGGTTTGGTTGTGTCTACAACTATTTAGATACCTTAGCAGTTTTTTTGGGCAGTTCTATTTAGGCTATTCATTATGTTGATGAAGTTACAATTCAGGATGGTTTTTTTATGGCTAGGCATAGGTGTTAGCTATATCTTGTTTGTTATTTCTTATGAAAGAATTACATTGAAGCATGTTGAATTAGAGACGCACAAATATGCTGAAATGTTAGGTATGCATGTCTGGAATTATGATATGAATGCAGTTCAAAATTTTTTAGAAATTATTGTACGTGCTTCCGAGTATGAAAAAATTGATATCTATAATATAGACGAATCTTTACTTAAACAAAGTGAAGAGATCAAGCGTTCTGGTGTTTTGGACAAATTGTTTTGTTCTTTAGGTCTTATTCGTACCATTGAAATACAGTCACCATTAGTATATCGAAATAACAATATTGGTCAGTTGAGACTGTATTGGTTGAATAAAAATATTTATCATTATTTACGCATTTTAATTGTTATTATTTTACTTGTTGGCTTAGTACAGTACGCCGTAAGTGTATCTGAACATAAACGAGCATTGCAAGAGCGCCGACGTATCGAACAAGTTTTACGAGACTCCGAGGCAATGTGGCGATCTCGTGTTACTGAAGCACCAGAGATGATTATAGAGATTAGTTTAGACTTTGAGGTTCTCTATATTAACCAGACAGATCTTTTATTTTTACCTGCAGAGGTATTGCTTGGACGCAATATCTTGGATTTTATACCAGAACCATTTCAGGATAAGGTTTTAAAGGTTGCTGAAATTATTACTACAACTCTTAAACCGCAGTCTGTAGAAATAGAGATCATCAGTCCAAAAACAGGTGAAATACGGACTTTTTCGGCGCGAGCACGTCCGATTCTTCAAGATGGAGAAGTTGTATCATTAACCGGTGTCGCAACAGATATTACTGAACGTAAACAGACAGAAGAGGCGTTACAACGGGCAAAGTATGAGGCAGATCAAGCCAACCGCCTTAAAACAGAATTTTTAGCCAACATGAGTCATGAAATTCGAACTCCATTGAATGTTATTCTTGGGTATACGTCATTAGTAGAACAATATACACAACAATATTTATCAAAGGAACGAATTGCTTATTTTGAACATATTCGTCATGCCTCAAGGCGTCTTCTGGATACGATACAGAAAATTATTGATATATCACGGTTTCATATTGAAGATTTTCCCTTTGAAAAACAGCCAATTTGTTTAAATCAGGCGTTGAGTGAATGTGTTGATGAGCTGCAGGTTTTGGCAGATCAAAAAAACTTAACATTAGAATATGAAAAGTTAGAGCAAGATTTATGGGTTCAATTTGATCCGTATGCATTGCCTCAGGTGTTAACTAATGTTATTGAGAACGCTATTAAATATACAGACTCTGGATTTATTTCTATCAAATTAGCTGCGACGTCGAATCAGGTAAATTTGAATGTTACTGATACAGGTATAGGTATTAGTGATACTTATTTACCACATATTTTTGACGAGTTTTCACAAGAAGAAGTCGGTTATGGTCGTGCATATGAGGGGACCGGCCTTGGCATGGCTTTAGTAAAAAAGTTTATTGATTTAGGTAATGGTGAACTTCGTATTCGTAGTGAGAAAGGTACTGGTACAACAGTTACCATTAACTTACCACGATATATTCCAGATGCTATAGTGGAACAAACTGTTCAGCCTGTAATACCTCAAGATCAAGAAGAAGAAAAAATAGTTGACCGTCCAACGATTTTAGTTGTAGAAGATGATCTTTCAACACAGGAATTTATGCAGACAGTATTACAAGATCAATGTAATGTTTTGATAGCAGATAGTCGGTCAGAGGTTGAAGCTGTTTTAGCAAGAGAGTGCCCGGAACTTATTTTTTTAGATTTATCATTACGTGAAGGGGAAGATGGTGCTGAACTTGTTCGTCGTTTACGTCAGCAGGACGACTTGAGGACACTTCCTATTATTGCTCTTAGTGCTCATGCAATGGATATTGATCGTGAGCGTGCTCTTGCAGCGGGTTGTGATGATTATCTTGTCAAGCCATGTTCATTAGATAAATTGTTGTCAATGATTAGACAATATACGTAAGTAAGTCGGTTTTTTTGCTGTTTGCTAAAATTAAGTTTCTAATAAATCCCTATTATTGATTTTGATAAAGAGTTATTTAAAAGTTATATGACGACAGAACAAACTAAAATTGTACTAACAGGTATTAAACCGTCTGGAGAATTGCACTTAGGTAATTATTTAGGTGCTATAGAGCCGGCTTTAGCTGAAGTTACTCAGCACCGAGGTTTTTATTTTATTGCAGATTACCATGCTTTGACGACTGTCCGAGACCCTATACGTTTTGAGCAGCAGATTTATGAACTTGCAGCTGCTTGGTTGGCATTAGGTCTAAATCCTGATCAAGTTGTTTTTTATCGACAGTCACAGGTCTCAGAAATTTTTGAGTTATTTTGGATTCTTGCTTGTGTAACACCAAAGGGAATGTTAAACCGGGCCCATGCTTACAAGGCAGCTATGGAGCAAAATCAGAGTCTCGGTCAGGATGTTGATTTTAATGTTCAGGCAGGTTTGTATAATTATCCGATATTGATGGCTGCTGATATATTGGCGTTTGATACAGATATTGTTCCTGTTGGCCAGGACCAGAAGCAACATCTTGAAATGGCACGTGATATGGCTAATTCTATCAATGCTATATATGGTCCTGTTTTAAAGCTACCTGAAGCCAAGATTCGTGAACAGGTTAAAACGGTACCTGGTATTGATGGACAGAAGATGAGTAAATCTTATGATAATGTCATCCCTATTTTTGCATCAGGTAAGACGTTACGTAAACGTATTATGTCAATTGTGACAGATTCTAAGGGGCTTGAAGAATCCAAAGATCCAGATAGTTGTAATTTATTTGCTATTTACCGTTATTTTGCTGATCCAGAAGCAGTCCAGGCAACACGTCAGAAGTATCTTGATGGTGGTTTAGGGTATGGTTACTTAAAACAGGAACTTTTTGAGCTGTTGGAGTTTCGCTTTAAAGATCAGCGTGATTATTATTATGAATTGTTGGCAGATAAATCTAAGCTTGACCAGATTCTTGCCCAGGGAGCAGAAGAGGCAAGGGCTATGGCGATACCTGTTCTAAAACGAGTTAGAAAAGCTATTGGCATTATTTAAAAGTAATCTAAAAAAGTAAGGATGTAGATTAGTTTTTCCAAGGAATTGGTAAACCTAAATGTATAAATTTTTCTTCCAACTCTCGGCGTTCACGATTACGTTTTAGACCTTTTTCTCCATAGCTGAGTAAGCCTATTTCTTTTGCACGCTGGATTCCTGCTTCTGGACCAGCTGTTAAAGTTGCTTGTAGGATTTCTGTTTCAAGTTGAGAGAATTGGGTTGCATGGTAGCGATAGTCAAGAAAGGCTTCCCAGGCGATGGGGCACCATTTTTTGACAATTTCTTCGCCTATTGTCTTTGCGTAACAACGAATTTCATACTGTGCATGGTCATCCATACGTAAGCGCAAAAAATGGAACAAGTTATGTAAGTTGACTTTCCAATAGGCTTCTGTATACGTTGAGAGTGGTAAATCTTTACGTGCTTGTTCTCTGGCAATGCCGTTATCTAATCGTTCATTGTATACATCAACGGCAAGTGTTTGAAGTTCTTGTTCCCGTTGGCTTAATGTATTGCCTATTTTAGTGTCGATATTACCTGAACTTCCCTGATTATTATCTGTTGACTGTAAACGCCAAGAATCTTTAGCAGTACGTTGAGTGGAGTCTATAGCCTCTGAGTATCGTGTCGAATACTCGTTAACACTTGCTGTGCGATGCCGGATCCATTGGCGCCAGATATCCATTGGAACTCTTACATGCAATTTGATTTCGCACATTTCGAAAGGTGTAGAGTGCCAGTGTCGCATTAAATATCTTATTAGTCCGCGGTCTTTATTGACTTGTTTTGTACCAGAGCCATAAGAAATACGGGCTGCTTGGACGATCGAGGCATCTGAGCCCATATAGTCAATAACGCGTAAGAAACCGTCGTCTAAGACGTCAAAACGTTTTCCAAGAATACGATCTAATTCTGGGGCATTAACCCGCTCTAAGGTTTCTACTTGTGTATCCACTGGTCTTGGTCTAGTCTAATTTAAAGTTGATTGTTAGTAATATTGCTAGTTTAGTCTTTACGAACGGCTTTACGTTTACGTTTGTCTTGGTACATAGCCTCATCAGCTTCTTTGAGTAACTCTTGAATTGGACGGGAGCTTCCAGGTTCAAAACGTGAAAAGCCAATACTCATTTTAAGATCATAGTCGCGACGTTTCTGTGTATTATGCCGTGTTAGCATGGCTTGTAATCTGTCTCGTACGAGTTCTTCTGTCTGATCTTCTGTTTCCATTAGCAATGCTGCAAACTCATCACCGCCTAGTCGTGCGATAAGGTCTGTTGCACGAAATGTACGTTCAAGTACTGCACTTGCAGCAACAATGGCGTGATCACCTTCTGAATGGCCAAGAGTATCATTGATTTTTTTCAGTCCGTCAAGGTCAATAAATAGAATTAGCATGCTTCTTTTTGTACGTTCTGCTAGTGCTGCATATTCATGAGCTAGTGCATGAAAACCACGTTGGTTATAAAGGCCTGTTAATTCATCTTTTAATGTTCTTGTACGTATTTTATCTTGTAACTGCTGTCGTTCTATGGCGTAGTTAATAGAACGTGCAAGAGCAAATTGATCTGTTTTTCCTTTGATGAGATAGTCTTGAGCACCTTGGCGGACTGTTGTTAGAGCTAGTTCGTTGTCATCTACGCTTGTAAAGATAACAATAGGTAAATTGGTTGAACGCTCTTTAAGAGCTAAAAAGGTGTCAATACCACTGCTATCATCAAGCATCAGTTCAGATAAGACAAGATCAAAAGAATTTTTATCTATTGCTTCAAGGCCTTCTTTAAGGGTCAGGATGTGTTTTAAAGAGAAATGTCTTTCTAGCTGTTCTTTTAGCGTGTTTTGAACCCACTCTGTGGCGCGTTTAGACTGTTCAAGATAAAGGATATTGATGCGTGATCGTTGTATCATCTAAAAATTATTAATTGTCGTTATAGTATTTTGTCTAGTTAATAAAATTCTATGTAAAAGTCTATACTTACATATCCTGGCTATCGTTGCCAACTTTTGATATTTCGATATTTTGTAATACATTTACTTCTCTACAGTAAGATAGCAGAAATTGTATCATCAATAAATACGGTTGTTTATACTTTGTCTGAAAGTTGTTATTTTAGTGTGACAAATTCTTCAGCTGCTGTGGGGTGGATAGCCACCGTGTTATCAAAATCTGCTTTGGTTGCACCCATTTTGAGCGCGACTGCAAATCCTTGAATCATTTCGTCTGCACCTATGCCAATAACATGGATGCCTACAATTTTTTCTTGATCACCTACAACAATTAGTTTCATAACAGTAGTCGTTTTTCTCTCTGTTAATGCATGATAAAGGTTTGTAAATTGTGTTTGATACGTTTTGATATTTTGGATGCCGTATTGTTGCTGTGCTTCTTGTTCTGTAAAGCCAACCGTACCTATCGGAGGGTGGCTAAAGACGACAGTTGGAATATTGTTGTAATCAAGTTTTGCCTCGGGTTTGCTTCCAAATAAGCGGTCTGCGAGTTTACGACCTGCAGCAATAGCAACAGGTGTAAGGGCTAAGCGTCCCGTTACGTCTCCTACTGCGTAGATACCTGCTACTGTTGTATTTTGATATGCATCTGTTTGAATATGGCCTTTGTTATCAATATCTATACTAGTTTGTTCTAAGTTTAGATGTTGTGTATTGGGTTGACGTCCAACTGCCCAAAGAATGTTATCGAAGTCGTTTAACTCGTTATGATGATTACAAATAATAGATAGAGAGTTATCTGGTTGTTTTTGTAGTTTTTTTATACTTGTATTTTTGTAAAGCCGGGTGCCAGATTGTGTTAACATTTCTATCAATGCTTTCTGTAAGCTTATATCAAACTGACGTAATGGATACTCATGGCGTATGATTAGGTTCGTGTCCGTTCCTAAAGCAGTTAAGATGCCAGCAAGTTCAACAGCAATATAGCCAGCACCAATAATAGCTATACGTTTTGGTTGTTTTTCTAGCTTAAAAAAATCGTCTGATGTTAATCCTAAATGACTACCAGGAATATTAGGTTTCTGAGGCTTCCCACCCGTTGCTATCAGGATATGCTCGGCGTGAATGGTTGTATTATTTACACGTACTGTTTTATTGTCAGTAAAATGTGCCCAACCAGACAAGACTTCTATATTACTAGTGTCAAGGTTGCGTTTATAGATATTGTTTAAGTAGTGAATGTAGGTTTCTCGTTGTTGTTTGAGATGGAGCCAATTGATTGGTGATGGACTTATTTGGTCAAAACCATAATCTTTTGCGTCGTGTAGTGTCTCTGCGATTATAGCGCTATTCCACATGATTTTTTTTGGCACGCAGCCAACATTAACGCAGGTCCCACCAAGATGCTTGCCTTCAATAACAATTGTTTTTGCTCCTAAGGACGCAGCTTTACGTGCGGCGGCAATGCCCCCACTACCACCTCCTATAACAAGAAAATCACATGTTTTCATTAAAAGGCCTATAAATGTACGCCGATTTAGATAGCGATACTCAGTTTAAAAAGGTTTAAAGACGCCTAAGGCAATCAGGATCGAAAAGCCTACTAAAGATAGAGTAAACCATAAGCCTTTTAATGGTTGCTGGCTGTCACTTAAATTCTTTTGAGCTGTACGCAATGGTAACAAGGCAATAAAGAGCTCAAATAGTGTAATTAATAGTTTGGTATGGACAAATCCCATACGAGCGTAGGTTGGAGTTAGGAACGTTAACCAAAGCCCAGCACCGATTGTTAATGCTGCTCCGATAAAAAGTGTAATCCATAAGGCGCGAAGTTGAGTTGCTAATGTTGTACCAATGGCTGGTTGAAATAGTTTTTCTCGTCTTAAAAGGCCTGCAAGAGCTGTTTGGGCTCCCATCCATTGGGCAAAGCCGATAATGTGGATAAATAGTGCTAAGTCGCGCATAGGTTAACCTCCAAAAGGGTTCCAAGATAAAGCATTTTCTTGACGTCCGGGTCCAACAGATATGAGTGAAATTGGTACGCCTAAAGCTTCGGTGATTGTTTGGATATAAAGCTGTGCATTTTTTGGTAAGTCTTTGGGATGTTTGATCTCACGAATATCTTCTTGCCAGCCATCGAAATCACGATAAATAGGTTTTAGTTGTGAGAGCATATTTGGGTCTGATGGGAGTTCAGTGATTTGTCTACCATCAAGTTGGTAAGCTTCTGCAACTTTAATGGTTTTTAATCCACTTAAGACATCTAGTTTAGTAATTGCTAAGTGTGTGAACCCATTTAGCCTTACAGCTGTACGTAAAAGTGGTAAGTCAAGCCAACCACAACGGCGGGGACGTCCAGTTGTGGAACCAAATTCCGAGCCACGTTCTCGTAATGTTTGGCCAGCATCATCGTCAAGTTCTGTTGGGAAAGGTCCCGCTCCTACACGTGTTGTGTAAGCTTTAAAAATGCCAACAATATTATTTAGGCATGTTGGACCAACACCGCTACCAATAGCTGCATTTGCGGCAACGGTATTTGAACTTGTTACATAGGGATACGTTCCATGATCAACATCTAGAAATGTACCTTGGGCGCCCTCAAATAAAATCTTTTTAGTATCTTGGTTTGCTTGATAGATACGTTTAGAAACATTGTCAATGTAAGGTGCCAGTTGAATACCTTGTTCGACTAAAAGATCTATAATTTCTGTTAATGGAGGTAATTTATAATCTGTATCTCCTGTTACTGGTATTTGTCGAAATGTCGCAACTTGTTCAATTTTCTGTTTTAAACGTTTAGGATGACGGAGATCTTGAACATGGATGCCAAGACGCGCAACTTTGTCTTCGTAGGCAGGGCCAATACCTCGTCCCGTTGTTCCAATTTTTGCACTACCACGCCTGTATTCACGATAGCTGTCTAGATAACGATGATATGGCGTAATGATATGTGCACGATCGGAGATTTTAAGGCGGTTAGGTGTTACATCAATGCCTGCTGATTTTAGTTCCGTAATTTCTTGTAAAAGGATCGTTGGGTCCACGACAACGCCATTACCGATAAGGTTAAGTGTATCTGAGTGTAGAATACCGCTAGGAATGAGATGAACGACAAATGTTTTATCTTCAACGACGAGTGTATGGCCGGCATTATTACCACCTTGAAAGCGGACAACATAGTCTGCTTGAGAAGCAAAGATATCGACAATTTTTCCTTTTCCTTCATCTCCCCACTGGGCACCGATAATAACAGTATTAGTCATGATGATTAAGCTCTCTAGATTCTATTTTTTTGTTGGTAGTGGGGTCGATAATAATGGTTTGGCCGTTTTCTTCGATAGCGATACCGTCTAACCCGTGTGCAATTGCCCAAGATTTTGGGTCTTCAATCGTATTATCTATCGGTAATATTTGATCTTTAGTTATCTTTGGTATTGGTTCGGTACTTGCCCAAAGGATGCGCCTGCGATGTGGAAGAAACATTTTTCCGCTATCTGCAGCATCCATCAATGGGTCGAGATCTAGTGTGAATCCGATGGCATCGACTGATGCAGAAAAACGTCCATCATAGCGTCCACCACGTAGCCAAGGATCATGTTCTATACCTGAGCTTAGGCCAAAGAATATACCTGTGTAATATGAATAATCTGGGCGGCCAATTGGATCAATGACAACAGAAAGATTGTTGTTAAAGGTCTCCGTTTTTGTCATTAGATCAAGAATATATGTTTGAATTTGCTTTGGTAACTTTGTAATTTGGTGTTTGTCTTGGATTGTCAGTAATGGTAAGTCAGGATAAGCTGGATCGCCAACCTGTCGCCATAGGCTTAAGTTACGTGTATCTAGTGCTGTTTCTGCAGCCTCTGGATTTTTTAGATTAAGGACTTTTTTCCAGGTCGGGCGTAGTGCTGCATGGCCTACGATTAGTGTAGTTGGGCTACTAATTAATTGCTGGGTGAGTATTTCAATTAGGGCTAGAAGATCTTTTTCTGCGTATTCGCCGGGGCCAATCCATTCGACACCGGTTTGAATTTGTTCTTTTGCTCGTGTGCCAAGTGTACGGTTCATCCAAACACGCTCAATGTAATAGAGTTTAAATGGTGTTGGTAAGTGGTTGAGATCGGTATCAACAATTCTTCGTATTTGATTGGTAAGATCTTGTCTTAGCCCAAGCATGTTTCCTGTTTCAGATTCTTTGAAAGCAATTGCCTCTGAAGGTTGCAGTAGTTCGTCAAAAGGGACAAAAGTACTAGGCATAATACGCCGTGCTCCCCAGGATTCAAACGTATCTGTACATAAACGAAATATATCTGAGAGTCGTTCTGCACGGTTTAGAAGGTATTCTCTAGCACCTTTAGCGATTCTGGGATTGGTCATTTATGGGCTACAACTACTATTTAATGGTAGATATTTATACAAGTGTAATAATTTAATAAGAGAATTTTAGTATAGACAGTATTAACTCAGATTGATTAAACATTTTACTAGTAGTCTGGTTTATAGCAGAACTTGTCGTACTTCAATAATTTCATTTAGCTTTTTAAAGTCATCAAGTATTTTTTCGTTGATCATAGCATCTAGGGCAATAACTGTGAGTGCTAGTTTTTCTTTATTTGTGCGGCCTACGTTCATTTGCGCAATATTAACATCAGAATCGCCTAAAATGGTACCAATACGTCCGATAACACCGGGTTGGTCGCGGTTGGTTGCAAAAATTAATGGACCCTGTGCAATCAATGGTTCTAAGCGAAAATTATTAACACGGACAACACGAGGTTCATTGTTGCCGATGATAGCTCCTGTTGCACAGGTTTCGGTATTTTTGCCTTTAATGGTTATTTGTATACTAGATCTATAATCACTCGTTTGTGAACTTTTAGTTGTTTCTATGTTAATACCGCGAGCTTTTGCAATATTGCGTGAGTTAATATCATTGACTGGGTCTTCAATACCAAATGCTAATATTGCTGTAATCGCTTTTGAAACGATTGGAGATGTGTCTTGTATGGTATTTTCTCCACCAAATCGAACACAGATTTGTTCGACTGTATCGTCATGAAGTTGAGCTGCTAATGAACCTAATTTACTTCCTAGTTCTAAATAAGGTCCAAGGCTAGACAGAAGCTTACCGCTAATGCTAGGTGCATTTACGCCATTACAAATTTCACCCTTAATTAAAAAATCAACAATTTGTTGTGCGACATCGACAGCAACTTTTGTTTGTGCTTCTACTGTACTAGCACCAAGATGTGGTGTATAAATGACCTTTTCATTTATTAAAAGTGGATGATCTTTTGCTGGTGGTTCTTGTGCAAAAACATCTAGTGCAGCAGCAGCAATTTCACCATCTTTTAGTGCTTGGTCAAGGGCGTTTTCGTCAACGATACCACCACGTGCACAATTTATTAGAATTGCAGATGGCTTCATTGCTTTAAGCCGCTTTTGATTGATTAGGTGATGTGTTTTTTCATTGGACGGTACATGAAGCGTTAAAATGTCTGCACGGGTTATAACGTCATCAAGTTCAGCTAATTCAATGCCTAGCTGTTTCGCACGTTCTTCTGAAATAAATGGATCAAAGCCGAGAATGTTCATTTTGAGGCCAAGGGCACGTTCAACAACAAGAGAACCTATATTACCAAGTCCTGCTATACCTAGTGTTTTTCCTGATAATTCTGTACCGATAAAGCTTTTACGATCCCAGTGACCATTTTTAAGTTTGTTGTAGGCTTGGGGTATACGTCTGGCAGCAGCCATCATAAGTGCTATGGTATGTTCAGCCGTTGTGATAGCATTACCGTGTGGTGTATTCATTACAATAATACCATGTGCTGTTGCCGCTTCTAAGTCGACATTATCAACGCCAATACCGGCACGACCAATAGCTTTAAGTCTGGTGTTTTCTGTTAATAGATCTGCTGTAATTTTAGTACCGCTACGGATAATGACGGCATCTACTTGATTGAGTTGTTGCTTTAGAGCAGCTGTATCTAAGTCTGTTTCAACTAAGACGTCGATTGTGTCTATAGAATTCAGAATTGCTAGGCCAGCATTGCCTAAAGGGTCACTAACGAGAACTTTATGGTTTGTCATGTTGTCTTATCCTTTAGCATATCCTTCTTTTAGGATGTCCATTGCTGCTGCGGGGCCTCTACCAAAGTGAACGGGATGCCCAAGGCGATCTAGACCTAATTCTATAGCTGTTAGACCAGCAATAATATCAAATGTGTCAACGTAACCTAGATGCCCGATACGGATGATTTTTCCTTTAAGTTTTGCTTGGCCACCAGCGATGGTTACACCAACCGTATCTCGTAAATATTTGACAAGCGCGCCGCCATCGACACCATCTGGTACCCAAGCAGCTGTTACAGAGCGGCTGGGTGCTTGAGAATAGAGCTTTAGCCCAATAGCTTGTAAGCCTGACTGGGTAGCCTTTGCAAGACGTTGGTGGTGCTCGAATATGTTATCTAGACCAGTATTTAAAACGTTTGTTAATACTTCATGTAAACCATTGATGAGGCTAACAGGTGCTGTCCAGGCAGTTGTTCTTTGTTCTACTTGTGCTTTTTTTTCTTTACATAAATCGAGGTAGTAAGTACTTGTTTTTTGGTGTGATTCTGCACGTTGCCAGGCACGTTCACTTAATGAAATTGTTGCTAAACCAGGTGGTAATTGTAAGGCTTTTTGGCTACCACAGACTAGAGCATCTATACCCCATTCATCCATCTGTAGCGGAAAACAACCAACACCTGTTATGCCATCGACGCATAATAGAACCTGATTATGCTGTTGATGTATTATTTTTGCAAGTTCCTCAATCGGATGTTCGGTTGCTGTTGAGGTTTCTGAAGCTTGAACAAAAACAGCAACAATATCGGAGGTCTCAGCGAGTTTTTGTGACACAATCTTTGGGTCAACGGCTTCACCCCAAGGAACATCGATATTGATTGAAATGCCGCCATAAGCTGTAACTAATTCAGACCAACGTTCGCCAAATTTTCCTGCTCGTACAATGAGTGCCTTGTCATTGGGAGCAATAAGGTTTGCGACAACAGCTTCCATGCCTGCGGTGCCACTACCGCTGATCATGAGGACTGGTTGTTCGGTTTGGTATAGCTCTCGGAGCATACCTCCAGTTTCTGTTAGAACCTGACTAAATTGAGGTGTCCTATGATGAATTATGGGCTCAGCCATACGTAATAACACCCTTGGTGGAACAGGTGTTGGGCCAGGAGCAAGTAGTAATTGTTTTTTCACAGAGAACTTTCCTTAAGGCTTTTTAGGATAAGATATGTTTAGTTTGTGATCTGGATTGATTATTATTCCACAGATCAAAAGACCTTATTGTCAACATGATTATAAAGTTATAAAATTCTGTAAACAGCCTATTTTAGGAGTTTTTGTCTATATGGCTTTTCTTGGGGTCCCTTTGGAATGTATACTTTACGGTTTTGGAAGTCGTCTTGTCAATTGATCCTTATGCTATTGTACCGCTAAAGGCGGGGCTTAAAACTCATTTAATCGGTATTTGTGGAACCGGTATGAGTGCCCTTTGTCGCATCTTATTAGATTGGGGTTTAGAAGTTTACGGTAGTGATTTACGGATTGAGCCACCTGTGGGGCCAGCACTTGAATCTTGGGGAGTACCTGTTTCACTTGGTTATGAACAACAGACACTCGCTTTGGATACAGAGTTGGTGGTTGTTGGTAATGCGGTTACTGCTAGTAACGTAGTTGCGAAGGAAGCGCAATTACATGGTATGTCAGTTACACATATGCCTGCGTTATTAAATCGTCTACTAGGAACAACACGTCAACGTATCGTGATTACTGGGACTCATGGGAAAAGTACAACAAGTGCAATTGTTGCATGGTTGCTGAAGCAGGCAGACAAAGACCCTGGCTGGTTTATAGGTGCGACACCTGATTTTGGTCCTTCTGGTTGTCTTGGTAGCGGTCCTTTTGTGATTGAAGGTGATGAATATAATGCATCATTTTTTGACCGTGATGCAAAATTTTTTCATTATGCCCCTAATTTTTTGGGTATTACTAATGTTGAATTTGATCATGCTGATCTATATAAGGATCTAGCAGAGATTGAAGTGGCGTTTCGTAAATTATTACAAAGTATGCCTGTTGGAGGTGTTGTTGTTTTAGCTGACGATGCCAAACGTTTTTTGAATGATGTACCAGAGCATGTTGAAGGCTTTGTATTATCTGAGTGTGGCTTTTTATTGCAGGAATCAAATCGTGACGGTGTCGAATTTATGTTAGCTGGCCAACGTCTTTCCTTTCCTCTCCCGGGACACCACGAAGCGGTTGATGCAGCAATAGCAGCGTTGTTAGTCCATCGTATTGGTTTAGATTGGGAACAGATTAAAGCCGGTCTTGCAAGTTATCCTGGTTTGCGTTTACGTCAAGAGGTTTTGTTACATAAACCAGTACGTATTATTCGAGATTTTGGTCACCATCCAACGGAAGTGCGAGTGACTCTTGCAGGTTTACGTGATGCTTGGCCAGAGCAGCCGATTACCGTTGTTTTTGAACCACGCTCCTATACAAGTCGTACGGATCGTTTTCGTTTAGATTATGTAGATGCCTTTTCTGCTGCTGATCGTGTTTTGATTGCGCCGGTATATAACCCCTCTACCTTAAAAGAACCAGCGCTTAACACCTATGCATTAGCAGATGCCATTGGCAATCAGGCAACGGCTTTTGCAAAATATGAGATATTATGGGAAACCATTTGTTCTTTGGATAATCGTCAAGGTGTTGTTATCTTTTTTAGTAATGGCACGATGAATCAGTTTCCAGAGCGGTTTGTTGAGGAGGTTATGCGATGACACATCAGGTTGCAGTGTTGGGTTCGGGATCGTTTGGGATCTGTTTAGCTATTCTGGCAGCTCGGGCTGGTCATCGGACAATTTTGTGGGGGCGTAACCCAGACACAATGTTACACCTTGAAAGAACACGGTCTCATCCTATTCATTTGCCACAGGTCAAGCTGCCCGATTCTTTGGAAGTTACGTCAGATTTGGGTGATGTACTGCAGGTCGCTTGTTTAGTTCATGCTATTCCAGCACAACAGACTCGTATTTTTTGGCAAGATTTACAAGATGCAATTACTGTTGATACAAAACTATTATTAGCAACAAAAGGGTTTGAAGAAAATACAGGGTTACGACTAGATGAAGTATTTACAGATCTTTTTGGTGAACAATGGGTAGCTAGGCAGCTTGCAGTTTTAAGTGGGCCGACGTTTGCTGCAGAGCTTGCTCAGCAAATGCCTAGTGCAGCGGTCGTGGCTTCAAGGAATGAAGCTATAGCCACGTTTTGGCAACAGCTATTTTCAAGCGATAAATTAAGGCTTTATACGTCTAAGGATTTAATTGGTGTTCAGGTTGCCGGTGCTTTTAAAAATATTATTGCTATCGCAGCTGGCATTAGTGAGGCGATGCAAGTTGGGCTCAATGCACGAGCTGCTTTAATTACAAGAGGACTTGCTGAAATGATACGTTTTGGTGTTGCACAGGGTGCTGATCCTGCGACGTTTAGCGGGCTTGCAGGTTTAGGAGATCTTGTTTTGACGACGACGGGTCATTTAAGTCGTAATCGTCAGCTTGGGTATCGTATTGGTTTAGGCGAGTCCCCTAGTGATATTTTAGGGTCAGCAAAAGAAGTAACAGAAGGTGTTGCTACAACTGCAAGTGTTTACAGACGTGCTCAAGAAATGGGAGAGAGCCTTCCGATTACAGAACAGGTTTTTCAGATTCTTTTTTATGGTAAAGATCCAAAGCGGGCTGCTTTGGAATTTATGCAGCGAACATTAAGACCAGAATAAAATGACTAAAGTTGTAAACGATATATAATTTGCTTTATAAATTTTAAGTATCCTAAATTTAATGACATTAATATTTTTGAGGAGGTGAAACAATGAGTTTAAATAGAGTTACGTTGATAGGTAATCTTGGTGGAGATCCTGAAGTTAGAGTCACCCAGAGTGGAACGAAGGTTGCTAATTTACGTGTTGCTACTAACGAACGGTGGCAAGATCGAGATGGTAATACACAAGAGCATACGGAATGGCACCGTGTTGTTTTTTATAATAAATTGGCAGATATATGTGAGCAATATTTAGGTCGAGGTCGTCGAGTTTGTGTTGAGGGCAGTATTAGAACGAACAAATGGCAAGACCGAGATGGTAACGATCGTTATACGACTGAAATTCGTGGCCGTAATATGATTATGTTAGACGGACGTGGTGATGCAACAGCTTCTGGTGGTGGGTATCAGTCTGGTTCAACGAGTGATTTTAGCTCTACAGATGCGGGAACTGTTGATATTGGTGATGATGATATACCGTTTTAGATGTGGGTTGGGTTGATAGATGAAGAGGTTTTAGTATCTGGCTAAGACGTTTTTACATAGTATTTGTTGTTATCATCTCTATCGTTGGGGTG